>NW_026623537.1:267388-379082 GCF_030028575.1 Malurus melanocephalus
CCCACAGCTTTCTCTGGAATTTAAAAAGATTTAGCAGGACAAAGAAAACTGACATTACTTACACTAGAAAACAAACCATAATGCTATTAATGCACACAGTTATTTCTAATGCGACCTCTATTTTTCTACACTTTTTCTGAATATATGCTACACATACTACACTTCATAAAATTAGGATATTCTCCATAAGAGAACCACAAACACAGCTAGAGCAGCTCACAAAACAACCAGGAAAMAAGCTGTGAAACTTTCTAAAATCTAGGAAGTCAAACCATCAACATTTTCCAAGACCCATATTTTTCAAGATGAAAGATTACAGTCCCCAGAACTGTTTTGCAATTCACTTCCATATTCTTCCTCCCCTCTTTCTTAAAGCCAAAATGGGTCTCAGTATGCCTCAGCCACCAGACATGGGCAGTGYCCTCTCACAGGAACAGCTTTTCAAGCTAAATAAACTGGCAGGCTRCTGGGAAGGAAAGGAGATGCCAGCATCTGGAGAATCAGCTTGGAATCTCAAAATTATTTCAAATCATCTCAAATTATGTTTGCCTGASTCCTAATAATTTTTGCTCTTGGCCCTAGCCCAGAGACAATTCATTTGACTAGAAATCATTACTTGCTGTATATTACCCAGACTAGATGTTCTAATGATAATCTCTGGCCTTACACATAAAAAACACGTCTTTGAAAGAGATCTGACTATTTTTATTAATATTTTGGTAGAAGTTAGAACAGGAAGCTTTAACTTAAAAATTAATTTTCCAGTTGYAAGGCTGGTAAAGAAAGGATTATCTTCCTTTTCTCAGAGTCCCTGAATTTATACACAGAGAGAATATTAAAAGGGAAACTTTTAATAAGAAAATAAAAAAGCAGCTGAAGATTTTATGGAAAAGCAGCTTTTTCAAGTAATAYCTTGGACAAATGAAAATATTTTTCTTTCATAATTAAAGACACACAAAAGTACAAATGCCAGAGTGTAGAAGACAGACTTAAACTACTAGCAGTCAAATACATAGTTGCAATTGCCCAAATAATCCCTCAAGGAGGTGATAAAAGAAGCTTTTTAATTAAAATTAAACAGACAGAATATATCTGCAAATATTCATAAAGTTTATTTTATGACTTAGGTTAAGGCCTATTAACTGTTGAGAAAAYGTATTTTGGTTTTAATTGGCAGAAGAGGATGCGTGTTTTTATTACACAGTGCAAAAGCACTAAACTCAAGATGCGTCACCTTTTGCTGAATTTTTGTACTGTTCCCCTCCTCCAAAATTCCATTTATCAAGTGTTTAGCAATTAAAGGTCAGTACTTAGC
Source organism: Malurus melanocephalus (assembly GCF_030028575.1). Classification (NCBI taxonomy): domain Eukaryota; kingdom Metazoa; phylum Chordata; class Aves; order Passeriformes; family Maluridae; genus Malurus; species Malurus melanocephalus. The sequence goes on from NW_026623537.1 coordinate 268,704, forward strand.
AGTTTTTATCTAAAGGTCATATAAAAGTGTGATTTTTTTTCCTCTGGACACTAGCTGGAAATTGATTCCTCAAAATGGCTTTTCAGTTTTTCCTTCAAAACTTACAAACATTAGCATTTTTGTGAATGCTTTCTGTTACTTASAGCAGCATAAATTTGCACAGTTCTACTCACATGCTGTGGTACTTGCTAAAATTAATATTAGAGTTAAAAAGTAACTTCTCTGCACATACATTGCCTTGCATTCACAAAAAACCCAAGCRGCACTTAGCAGGCTGGCCGTGACAGTGATTAAACACCAGAGATGGCCCTGGGTCTATAAATAACCAACTGTGCTTGTTGTGGAATTGGCCTCCTCCATCACCTGGGGTTAATTACAGTTGGGGGGGCAGCCCTGGCTACCTGGGCACACCGATCTCATACCCGAGCGTGGACTAGTTATCAGGAATAGTTATTAACCACAGCACTGCATTAATTCCTTCTTGATTCATAGGCACTGTGCATTCCCTCACAGATTCACATTAAAAGAAAAAACAACTAAAAAATCAAGCAATGAATGTGACAAATGTTCTCACCACCGATACTGCAAATTAGGTGATCATGAATGAAAGATYTGGTTCAATGTATAATTAAAAATCAGATGGAATTCAGCATGGGTTAAGGGAGCTTTTCTGGGATATGGCGCTAAACTAAACTTTGTGTGCAGGTTTGTTTGCACAGAAAGGCTCCCCATGTGAGACAGCAGGCAGATACTGGCAGAGACAGGAAACAGGGCAATAACACCAGTGGAACTGGCAGCAGAAGGGTCCACATTGCTCTGATTCCAAACATGGCAATGGGTGTACTGAAGGAAAGGGCAACTCATCAACAGAGGAGCTTTGTAACCTTGGGGARTGTGGGCAGGGAATCAACAAGAGCAAAACACACCTCAAGAACCTATGTTTGAACAATTCCTGGTTTGGTGCAGTATAAGGCAGCACTCCAAACATACACAGATGAGTATCTGCACATACTGCTCTGGCAAACCTATGCTCCTGCACAATTTGGCTGACAGAAGCCCACATCGCAGAAAAACTAAGATAAATGTCTTTTGTGCATTTCCTTATAAAATTTCTTACATGGGTGTTTTGCAAGAGGGCTCTTGAGTTTGTTAAATTACTGACAGCCCAGCCCAGAAAYATCAAAATATTTCTTCCATAGTTCCCCAATTATTTGCTGTCGAAACATTTTATTTARAACACATCGAGTCAGGATAGGAGAAACTGTGGAAATATTCAGAGGCACACACCATAATAGAAGCTAACRATTTCAACTACACCTAAAAATTGTCAGAAGCCCATTACTTCCTTTCACCTTAGTTATAAAAGCATTTTCTTTGGTGAAAAGACATAATTTCATGTAAAGTCTATTTTTGGGTTGGCTTGTTTGTCATCCATGTGTTTGTTTGTTGTGTTTTGGTTTGATTTTTGAGTTCAGTTTTTGTTTTGATTTGGGGTTTTTGTTTGTTTTAACTACACACTACAGGCTTTGATTTCTCTCTAAATATTATTAAGCCAAGCTTGTTTTCTGTAACAGAAGTTGTTCCTCAATCTCCATAGTAAACACAGTCGGGTACTTCAAAAAATGTAACCAGAATCACAAGAGAGAAATCTAATTAAAATCTTTCATCAAGCATCATTGATATGTTAGATGGTGTTTGCCAGATGCCATCAGTTATTCATTTTATTTTAACCAAATAACAAATAAATCAAGGATTTATGTTGAAATCCCTCATTCAGAAAGACAGACTAAATTTTAGATCAACATATTTATCCTAAATATCCAGCAGGTTGATTTGCAGCAAACKTTTTTTTGCAAAAGTTTGTACAAACATCTCTCTTATTTATGTGAAGATTTTAGTCAAATTTTACAACAATTATACAACRTTCACAAAGTTTCAAGCAATGCAGCATCCAATATTAAAGACAAGAAACCTTATTTTCTACTAGAATTTTTTTCCTATTATGTGGGTATTGCTTTTTTTTTTACAATAATCTTTAGTCCTCTTCCCTTAAAGTAAGATTTTACAAAAATAATGAAACTTAATTTCATGTACTATTGTGGGAAAATCCAACAAGTTCTGGGCATTCCTCCAAAACTGCAGGAGATTTTGCTCGGTGCTATTTTGCACCAATTGGTTTAAGTCTGGTTTTATTTGGTATTTTCCTGATAAATCCTTTTGTAGTAAAACTTTATGGGATGGATTTAGTCTTCAATGTTGCCACCCTATTTATCTTTGGCCATCTTATATAGATCATAACAAAGGAAGTGCTACTTTTATTGGATTGAAAAAAAAGTCACTTCATTTGTTAGAGAAGRAGAAAGCAGCAGACAAGCTCAGTGAGAAACAGAATTTCTAACAGTTTTGGCAAGAGATTCTCTTCTTGCCTTTGCTTTGTTCCAGTTTTTGGACATTGGGAGCTCTACACTGCAATGGAAATCTACCCACGCAGCAACTTCACATCTGCTCACAGAGCCCTGAAAGCACTCAACATCATGAATGACTCCATTAAATTAATTAAATCATCAATATGGTTAAAATTAAATCCATGCTTCAAGGGTACTGATGAGCTAGACCTTAATCCAAAGCCCATGAAATGCAACAAGAGTTTTCAATTTCACTTCAGCACGAACGGGCATCAAAGTTCTTTGGATTTTAAGTGCTCTCATCAATGAGTTTTGAATGTTTCCTGACAAAACAGAWGCACATTGTACCTTTTTAATGTTTAGCAATTTAGCTTTTGTTTACCAAAAATTTCAAGTTGGATAATCACAATCAMCATTTACAGCAGGAATTCCCCCTGGAAATGCAAAGTTAAATCCCTGAAAGGGTTTTGTTTTCTTTCTGTAAGGAAAATCAACAAAACAAAATCCTCAGAGCACCTCCATGAGATACAATAAGCTATGCTTATTATCTGTGCACTGGCAAACTCTCAAGCTCTCTGGAACCCAGTTTAATGTTGGGCCTCTTTGTATCTTATAAATCCAAGTCTTTGTCCCTCAAATCCATCTCTCATATAATGAAGCAAATTGCCTGTTGACATTTAAGGATTATAGCCTGTTGCATTACCYATTAATACTAATATTTACCACTTTTTCGCAGCTCTTCCTGAAGACTAATGATGCTTCCCTTAAAACAAAATCTGAGATTGCCTTAATATTTCCTTCCTTAAGGCTGTCAATTTAGTCCAATAAAGATGAAAARGGACAGAAAACCTCTCTGTGTTCATGTCACTGCTGTGAATTAGGTACTGAAACACCAGTCTTGAACAAAATCATTTTTGTGATTCATTTTCCTGCAATTAAACACAATGAATCTGTGATACTGGCTTGTCCTGCAAATCAAATCTTACAGAGGTGAAAGCTCTTCACCAGCCCAGGAGCACCCTTTGTAATCGGATGAGCCATTCATTATTATAGTTAGGATGCTGTTATACTTGTTCCTACGATAAAGCTTTCTGATTCTAAAACCCTATGCTTTTCACCATACATACAGCTTTTTAGAGATCCACCATTACACTGCACATAACCAGCCTCAAATGAATTCAGGTTTTATTTTATGTTATTAAGGCAAACTAATATAAACAGTCACATTTTCTATGCTATCCTGCAAATATTAAGACACTGCATATATCCATTCAATACTGTTACCAGCAAATATATATTTTAAGAAGATTAAACAGAAAAGAGATCACAGGCTAGGTTGGATGAAGTTTGAGATCACAGCTTTCAAACAGAAGAGTTCCCATTTTTTTTCTTAGGAGTGAAATCCTACAATGATGCACCACAGAGAAACAAAAACATGGCCATGTTCCTGTTGAAAATCAACAAGTCTGAGAGACAAATCTTGTTTTCAAAGTCTCATCTGAGCTCAAATAGTCCCTATCAAGTGCTTTGTACTCATTATTAGGTCACATTTATTGTCAAATAAAGCACTGCAGCACTCTTATATGCTAAGCAAGACATCATCTATTGCTTCTCCAGACAGACATCTCCATCAWTAAAATCTATTTCTTTAGTAAAATCTGGAAAAAAAAAAAGGAAACAAACCAACAAACAAAAACCCCACAACAAAACAATTTCTCCATCAAAATATTGTTTTCCCCAGGAGGAATAGAAGCAAAATCCTTCCTGTGTAAATTCCCCAGCTCTGTGGAATTCATTCACAAGATCAAAGATTTTTTTTAAACTTAAAAGAATCTCCCATGTGTGTTTACAATTTCTTTTTTTACTTACATTTGCTGAATGGAGCAAATTTATTATTATAACCCAGAAATGTCATTTCTAACTGTGTCACTATAGTTTCTACAGTTCAGTTCACCTGATGCTTTTCCTAAAAGCTCTGTTCCTGTTAAAGATAATAGCAAAACCCTACATGACATCACTGGGACAAGGATAAGATTTGATACGCCATCCAGAACAGTGGAGAAAAGATTTCAGAAAATCTGAAATTATCTGAAATAATTTTCAGATACTAGAAGTATCTGAGTTTATTCCTATTTAAATGTTTCAAACTCCTACTGCTATGAAAAAATTATTTCAATGTGACAAACACTTCCAAATACACCAGTTGTTTCCAAAACCCTGATTAAACATACAGAGGGTGTAAAGGTTTTTGCTAGTATGAAAAAAAAAAAAATAGCTGCATGCGCCCAGGCTGTTAATATTACAAAGGCTCCAAGTCAGATGCATGTGAAGCATTTCAATTCCAAAACATAAGCAGCCTGTTTTCCATGCAATTACACTGCCCAGTGGCTTTCTTAATGAACATCTAATAATTCATAGACTCGGCAAACATCAGTGATTGGTGTTTTGTTGGGTTCTCTGTGGGAGAGTGTTAATTTSTGTCATCTTTAATAACTCTTTTATGGTCATACAGAAGCATCCAGACTGCTCAGGGTACAATGCCCAAATGGAAAGTGCTCCCTCTTGTGCAGGTTGCAGTTTGGTTTCCAAGCTGAAGCTGAGATTTTCCATAGCACACACAAGCAAAGCACCCTGAGTCTATGTTGTCATTTTATTCTTCTGGAAATACAGGTCAGTGTCTCAGCCATCACTTAACTGCTAACATAAATAGTATTGCTTTTAAACTCCATCTAACAAAGTATTCTTTGTAAGGAAAACCTAATGGTGTTTGCAAGGAATGAAAAATGAATTGTTTGGGAGCTCTACATGCACACGGATTTCACTGTAGCATCAGTGCTACATTTATTAAATAACACCTTGATCACTGTCAGTAGGAAACTTTAATGGAGTCACTGATTCAAATCAGTTAGGATTTCATACTTATATTCTATTTCCTCTATCCCAAGGAGGGACTGAAATCTCCAGCCATTACAAGCATTGAGCCATGAAATCTATACTCTATTTCCCCCAATAAGAAAAGGTCTCAGTTGTCTAGATCAGTAATAAAATCCCCTAAGCCTCCAATTTCCAGATCAGCAGACTGGCAATGGGGGACAATTCCAGCAATGTGCATCCTCTACATTTAAAGCAATGGCTAAGTTTATGATTGGCAGGCAGCTGCAGGACTCTTTAGTGCAGGAAAATTTACCAGGACTGTTTAGTGCAGGAAAATTTACCAGCTTGCAACTTCCCCCTCCACAGAATCCCACCATCTAATTACCAGCCTCCAGGGAGTTTGTTCTCAACATACAGAAGGTCCTTTCCTAGCTGAAAAAACGCCACAACATGGAACAATGGGGGCCTGTTAAGGACAAAAAAAAAGCTCCAAAATCTAAAAAAAAAAAAAAAAAAAAGTAAAATAAAAAAAAAGAATCAACAGAATAGCTAAAGCTCATCTTGAATTACTGAAATCCACACTCAAAGGATGTCATAAACAGACAATTTAATGTAATAACCTGTGACTACTTTAAAACATAGTTTTGAGTCCTACTTCCATTAGCCTTATTTGAAGCAATAAAAACTAATAGATAAGTATCATATATACACACTATCATATTGTTTATAAAAGTATTTAACTTAAAGGTCAGCTTACATAGCRGTGTAAATGTGAAGCTAAACTGTTTGTTTCAGCAATATTTTTTTCTATATTTCTTTTGTAGAGGTTACTAGATCTGAGCTCCCTCTAAGTCTGGGTTGGCTAAGGCTTTAATTTGTTTGATCATTTGAAGAAAAAACTACACACTAAGGAAGTATTAAAAACCTGTCCCTACACTTACAGCCCTTGTTTGACATCTACAATTATCTTTCTTAAAACTTTTGAATCAGCAAGGCAGTGGTGCAACCTGGGCCAGCAAAACATTCAACTCCTCCCAAGTACTGCAATCGAAGACAAAACTGCTAATGAATTTAACTTTTTCAAGTTAAACTCAAAATTAGAGCAAACTAACATGTAAAGACATATTTAATGGCAACAAGCTGCTTCCAGTCACCAAGAGAGGCACAAGAAGAGTTTAGAACCAAATGGGTGAAAAAGGTAAATTTTAATTCCTGGCATTGATCTTACCACATACTTTAACCAGCACATAAATAAGAGTCCTGCTTCCAGCAGTTGGCAAGACTTTCTGTTCTCACCTCCGAGGTCTTCTGTGAGCACTGACATTTTAACCAGCAGACCAGGGATAAGGTTTAAAATCTTTAATGATTTGGTTATACCCAGGAGCACACATACATTTAGAATACTTACCCAAGTTCAATCTGAGCACGGTCTCTAATTTGTRTCTTCTACATTCTTAACATGAAGTCTAAAACTCACTATTTTTTCTCTCTGCTTTGCTCTTGACCAATAATCTATTWTTCCATTATAATGCTGATACTCTTCAGTTTCTGTTTGACTTTGACAATATTCTGGAACACAATTGTAGCCATGACTTGTTATTTAAACTTATTTATAGGTTGTTTTGTACTGCTTTCACTAATGAATTAGATTTATTTTCTTGGAAGAGCAAAAATAAGAGTTCAGCTCCTTAAAGAAGCCATTGTGCTTCACATGCAGCATTGTGTATTGTTCTATAATAACTCAGAGTCAAACATCCCACCAGGCAGTGAAACTGCAAGACATCAACGTATAATTTCAGTATCATTACTCCTGTAAGTACTAACATGAATTTAATGTACAATCCTGCCTAACTCCCCCATTCATATGGTCTACAGATGTCACAGAGCTRTGAGAGTAAAAATAACCATGTCCTAATTAGGTTTAAATTACCCTGTTTTACTTCTCCCACTAAGTAGCAGCTCCTATTATCAGTCCTGATTCAAAGTCATCATTCATGCAAAGTTTCATTTGTCCACAAGAGCAGACTGAACTCAAGGCTTTTAGTAATCCTACCACAGATGATCCAGAACACCTAAAAACAGGCAAGAACTACTCAGTGGAGCTCCTACCTGCACATGCAATCAAATAATRTTTACAGGTGGTATGTGTTATGCTATAGCGATTCAGAGCTCTCATTAAGCTCATACTTACTAACTTTATAGACATTGTATGTAATAGGTACCATATGTACATGAAAATTCCAAGCCTAGGTAGAGAAAACATCAATCTTAACCAAGAAAAACAAAATTCTATTCAACACCAAACAGATCTGAAAGGCTGCCTATATGGACATATATACAAAATTACCCTCAAAAAAGAGATATTAATAGCACCACAACACCTTTTTATATTATTTGGCTGAAATCTGTGCCTGCAAAACCCAACATCAAACTCTCTGCAAAATACAAATTGAGTAGACACCAAAAAAAGATGCCTGCTACACATCAGATCCTTTTAGTGAGTAAGTGATGAACATTTATCCTCATAAGGTTTTTCCTGTATCACTACAAACTTTCACTGTCACAGACTCCCAAAGGTCTCTTTTACAGAGACAAAATCCATCTGGTCCACTGTTTTGAGACCGTTATGAAACAGAGGGAGCAGCTGTCCAAACAGCCCATCCCAGARTCTGAATGCTGTGGTGGTTCTTGCRGCAAAAATAAGACAGARAGGTCTGCACCCCCAGCCTACACTTGAGAGGAGTTGTCAGAGGCTCCTGCCAGTTTTTATAACCACCCATCATAACAAGTTAAATGTCTAAACCTGCCGAATTCTTGTTTAAATGCTCGATTGGGAAAAACCTCAACAATGATGTGTGTACAAAATAATCACAAAATGACAACTGACACACCAGAACACTGCCCTGGGTACTCCAGCTGTGACTGCAATCACATGCAGWTATTCACTCTGGGCTGTAAACTGTGGATAAACACAAATTCCATCTTTACAATCTGCATTGAACRTAGCCAGGCTCTGCACCATGCCTCAGCACTGGTCTTAGCAGAAGCAGATAAAAACCTTCCAAAAAACCCTTTCAAGTTTCTTAGAGATGAAGTGCCCCTAGAGAGCATCCTTTAACCCTCTCTAACATGAGCCACGTTCTGGCTGCATGCACCACTCCAAATTTGAGATTCATTCCCAGCAGACATTGATCAGCCAAATTGAGTACACTACACYGCAGTTCAGAAGGCCCCTGTAACTTCTCAGCTCCTTAAAAATTTAAACTCTGACTCACTCAGGMTGATAGTTATAGACCTTACTCTAATAGTCACATGAGTGTTAACAATCACTTTCAAGGAGACAGGTATGTTTCGTTTTATTTCTCAACATTTTATAGCTAAGATCATGAATTTTCAACAGCAGGACTGCACTGTGTTCTTTCTTCAACTGAACAGRAGTGACAGTCACCTTTGACTTTTCTAGCATTGCAACATACCTTTAAAATTATGTTTCTATAGTAAGAAAAAAGAAATTTCCAAAATTACTTTGAAAGATGATAAACTCAAATTTTAAGAAACATTAAAAATTCTTAAATAAAACCATAGAAATACAGCGAACAAGGAAAGAAATACTGTTGTCATACTCTGTTTATTCCAGTTCTGCAGGAAGAATCAATGTGTTCTTTATAAATTAAGATTAACAACAGTTTTAGCTAACAGCTCACYAGATCTGTTCAGCTGTTAGATTGAACTGATAAACCTTGATGGGCAACACCTGAAGCCTTTAGGCAAAGCTTTAACTCCTTCTCTACTTCAACATCAAGATAAAACTTGTAATGTAACTATAGAAATGGGTTTCCTTTATTTCCCTCCTGTCTCAGTGTAACATTAAATTCATGGGCTCAATTCTTGWWAKKKWSWRKCKMGMYWSWMMMTWWCAAGTGCTAACAYGTAACATTAAGTGTTACAACAGAAACCTTTAATCTTTGTAAGTGTACTTGGCCTTGATGYTCCAACCCCCATGAGCAAGTAGACTCCATTTAGTTTTCATCCAACAAAGATACTTTTGATTTCCAAAATTCCACCAAAATGCCTCCATACTGAAAAAATGGATACTAAAGTAGATTCTCAATATTTATTAGTGCTTACAYAAAGTGGTGCATCTTGCTTACTTCTTGTTTTTTTTCTGGATGGTAAAATATRGAAAGGACACTGGTATCAGCTGTGTATATCTATGTTCAAAGCCAGTTTATGTGCATTTATCATATTTAAATTCCAAAACATGAGCATCTGAAAGTTCCCTATAAACATCCTGATGGCTGGAGAATCACAGTAGCCAGATGGGTATGGTAGTGGGTGTTTGTTTTGTGGGGTTTTTTGGAAGGCGTTTTTGTTTGGCTGGTATGTTTCCAAGGAGTTGTTTTTGTACCTCCTTCATTGTGCACATCTTTGGCCTGATATATTTTCCATAAATGCAGAGCAGCCATATTTTTAGTGGCACATAAAGTTATTATTGCTTTATTTCAATTAAAGTGTGCATATGTTCGCTTTGGCAAATTGAAGTTGATAAAAATGCATCCCATCTTTTGAAATTAAGCAGCAGAACATCAATGAAAAATCCATCAACGCTTAACTAGTAAGCACTCCCAGTTCTGCCAGAAACAGAAATTAAGCACAATAAAAGTTCTGCAACTCACTATATACACATACTAGATTTTCTTTATAAACATTACTTGCAACATGCAGAGCTATGACCCAATTAATTGCACATAATTAAACAGAATCACAAATACGGTGTGGCTGCTGACTACAAATACTAAGAGCCCTCAGGGGATGAAAAAGTTTAAAAAGAACTTCATTTGTTCAGACAATGCGAACTTTATGCCGATGAAAATATCATTAGGAGTAGGTGTTCTAATCTCTAGGTGAAACAGCAGTGATGCAGCCTGAAGGGTTTCCTCTRGAACTGCCCATTTGTAGGATGGGATTGCACACAGGGCTGTTTTCATGACTGCAGTACTCACACAGAGACAGCTTCTCACAACTCACCACCAGTGAGGAGCTGGGGGTGCACAACAAACTGGGGGGACACAGCTGGGACAGGTGACCCAACTGACCCAGGGGATATTTTACAGCAATGGCACTGTACCCAGCATGGAAAGCTGGGAAAGGAGGAGCAGGGATGTTCAGAGTGGTGCCATTTGCCTTCCCATGGCGCTGTTGTGGGGTGGAGCCCTGCTTCCCTGGGGATGGCTGAACACCCGCCTGCCCATGGGAAAGGGAGAGAGTTCCTCCTTTTGCATTGCCTGGGGGCACAGCTTTTGTTTTAATTATCAAGCTTTTGTTCTTTATCTCAACCCCGCAACTTTTTTCGTTTTTCCAGTTCTCTCCACCATCCCACGGTGGGTTTAGGGTGGGGGTTTAGGGTGGGGCTGAGGGTGATGCAGGAGGGAAGGGCTGTGTGGGGCTGAGCTGCCAGCTGGGGTGGAACCACAGCAGCCCTTGAATATTTCACCATAACCCCTCAGTSAGACACCGTGACAGGCAGAAATCAGTTTAACTTCTCTATGGCAGACAGGACTGAATTCCTACGTTTTGTTCTTATAAACGACGCTCACAGATGTCTTAGCTGGCAACAAAACAGACAAGATACCTTGGAAAAGTTCACCTACAGAATTATCCTGGAATTTTGACTAAGCCTGCACACAGAAGCTGGGTTTATAGTCAGTTAAATGAGCATCAGGGAAAAAACAGAAGGCTTCAAAAAAGGCAGTAAAGGCAAATATCATTTTCCGTCTGCCAGTATGAACTCAGCACAAATATTAAGGCTTTAGCTGAGCTGACTGTAAGAAAATTCTTGTGTATTTAAGAATTTCAACTCTCCTGCAGATCGGGAAAGAAAGCTCACATAAATATAGTGTATTTCTCAATAGTGCACTAGTGCCATAAAAAGGAAATCACACATGGTAGTAACTTTAATCAGGCATTCAATTTCCTGAAGTGTTCAGACAATAAACAACCATTTTTGYTTAGAAATTAAACTCTAGGAAACAGAACAAAAGCAGTGAAAGCCTGATACTGCAGAATATACCCAAACATAAGCAGGAACAACCTAGATCAGGAATAGTCCAATACAGACATAACACTGGAAAGCTCAATTTATTCTCATCTGCCACACAGGGAAGAAAAAAAAAAAAAAAAGTGACAGAGTGCCGGCAAAGCTGAATTATCATTTAGACTGATGCTGCAGGTAGGCATAAAAGTAACAGCTTCATTAATATAATTTTGTACACTAATGACTAGAATAAAAGAATAATAGTACAAGTGAGAATAAAGCTCATATGTTTCCTGAAACAGAAAAGCAAAATAACTTCTACCTCTATTTGTTTTTGCTTCCTGGAGAAAAAAAAATAATTTAGAAGGTCTTGTAGTCATCAATATTATTTGGTTTAAGTTAAGAAAGTTTAGGGAACTGTTCTTTAAGAAAATACTGTACTGCCCACAAGTGAACACACTAGAGCAGATGGAGAAAAAAAAATTAGTGAGAGAGAAAAGCCAAGCAACAAATCAGGCCTAAAGGAAAATTAGAGGTGAAAAAGAAACACAAGTAGGCAGCCTTCCTATTTCCTCATCCATCCTTTAAAGCATTTTAAAATTGAAAAAAAAAAAAAACAAAAACAAAACCCCAAAACAAACAAAAAAATCCAACCCACAAAATAATACAGTAATTTTACTTTCTGCTTTATTTGCTCTAAGGGGTAAAGTAGAATCTGGAACCTTCACAGGAGCCAAATTCCCTTCACAGTATCAATATTCTCTTGCAACCAGCTCTTCAAAATCATTGTATTTATAAAGCAGAAAGTAAAGATCAAATGTTTCTGATCAGAGGCATCCTTTATATTCATTGTGAGCCATTAAAAATAATGCCTTCTCATGACCTTGAATTTCCCCCCTTCCTTCAAGTTAAAGAAACTTTTTTTATGAACTGGAAAATTTCTTTTCCCCTCTGCCATATTTAAAATGCAGCTGAGTTTTTACGTTTAAATATCAATATTGCATGTACCTAGGTGAGGAGGATTCCCTAAAAAGGAAAGTAATGATGGAAAAATGCTGGAGTCATTAGTCTACCAAATAAGACATGTATCAACGGTAGCAAATGTTGAAGCTCAAAGTTTGGGAGACTCCTTTGTCTCAATGCATTTTACATTTAAACACAAATAACATCTTCTGAAAACTAAAGGCACATTTGAAATTTTGGAAATTAGCAAGGTGCAGAACACTTTGTGTGGTGAACACACCACTTACATTAACAAAAATTTGATACTCACTTTTAAAAAGTTGTAGACCTGCAATAAAAAATAAGGAATGCTGGTTTTTTTCTAAAATGTCCATCAGCAACAAGACTGATTTACACAGCCACGCTATTTCCCCAGCTTAGACAGCATCCAGGTGAAAGCTGTAAAGGCTGTCTAGAAATCCATGGCTTTACCATTTTAATTCTAATCGAAAATTCCAGCTTTATGGTCCCAACATCTCCACAAGTTTTTGAGGGAGGGAAAAGAAGCACTTTAGTGGTACAACACTGTTTTAATTTGTCTTTCAAAACAAGTAGCCATACAAATCCAATTCTCAATGTCAACCAGGCACAGAGAAGGTCAAAAAACCTCAAACAAACAAAGCCCCCACATTTGATTAAAAAAGATAGTAAGTTACAATGACTCTTACACTAACAAAGTCCGCTTTGCAGCACAGAAATGAACAAATACTCTAAAATCTTTGCAATATGAAGCAGACAAGTTTGAAAGGGGTCACCAGATAAAATAAAGAAAATAAGAAAATTCAGACGGGAGTATATTCACAAAAAAGCACCTGTTTTTGCAAGAATAAACACAAGCAAGCTCCAAGGAGGACGCCCCTCGCCCTCTCCTGGGGAGCTCCCACACCCCCGGTTTCACACGCCAAGGAAATACGAGGCATCATGCTTTCCCGTATTTCCACTTGCCTATCCTTGTTTTGAAAGGGAGAAAACTTAACTCACTTTTTTTTTTTCAAGTATTACGCGCAAAATTTGGGAATTCGGCTTTTTTATTTCTAAGTGCGTCACAGGTGAGGGCAGCGCCAAGCGCCCTGAGGCGCGAACCTCACACCTGCCGCGCACCTGGGGGCTCGGACACCTGCAGATGGGCCAGAAAACTCACACAAAACTTCCAAAAACGCTCCAAAACACMCAGAAACACCAGGGCAATCCACACTTTACTTACCCGCAGCAGCAGGGCAGCCTCACCTGAGGCTCCGCGGGCGCGCAGGTGACCCTGCAGGACGAGGAGGATGAGGAGGAGCCGGGGAGCCTGAGGGAGCGGAGCGCCGGCAGGCACCTGTGCGCACCCTCACACCTCCCGAATTTGGGCACCTTCACACCTCCCGAATTTGCGCACCTTCACACCGCCCAGCTCCCGAATTTGCGCACCCTCACATCTCCCAGCTCCCAAATTCCAGCTCCCCCGGGAGCAGAGCTGTTCCCTCCGGCAGGGCACGGCGGTTCCGAGGCTGTGGCAGCCCCGGTGCCTCCCAGGTGAGCGGGGCTGAGCGGGCGCTGATGATCCCGAGCAGCCTCAGCTGTGGCCGCAGCTGCTCCTGACACTGCGGGAGTGCCCGGCCCTGCCCAAACCCGCCCCAGCTCGGCCGGTCCTGCACACAAAACAGCGCACCAAGGCACGACAAATAKCTCCGTATTTTAAAAACAATTTAAAGACTTCACTACGCCAATAGGAAAAGTTTCTGTTAWACACCKTGCTAGCAACTTCAAGAAAAAAATKATGCACTCATAGGAAAAACTTATCCAACTTCAATGCCTCTGGAATTGGACCATAAAATAAAATTCTGTTTGGTTCTCAAAGGTAGAAGAAAGGTGCAAAGATAATTAGAGATACTGCCATACTAGGAAGCCTTGTAATGACCTTAATCATCCTAGACACATACCAGGAGTTTTAATTATTACTTAGTGAGATCATAAAATAGTTATTACTGTGCTATGGCAACAGTTTGAAAAAGTGTAACTGATATTCTCTAAGTGCTTGGGAGTTTTGCTTTTCTTTCCAAAGTCTTCATTATGTTTAAGTGAATCCCATCAGCATGATTATTTGGCACAAAGACAGRATGGATAATTATGAATTGCTGTCATAACATACCTGAAACCTACACAAAGCATCTGCTGTGGAAGTGCTCCTAATTTAACAGGACACATATTTACTCAGGAAAGGTTGGTTGGAGATGGTTTCCAATATTACCAATTAGTCAGTGAAATCTTTTTTGAGCCCACTGGAGTTTTGTGCTTGTCTTCAATGGGAAATGGATCTCACTGTTAATATTGGRACTAATTGTGAAMTYTTGAGAAGGGGCACMTAAAACWGCAYCTAYAGCCTGTATCTCTTCTTCAGAGCTYTTGTTTCATTTGGGCAGAAGAAGGCAATCAAAAAAAAATCTTGGTAATAAGAAGTAACAAGATAGCTTTTAAAAAAATCTGATATACTGGGTTTTTTAAATTATAGTCATAATTTTGCGCAGCCAGGGAATATATCCAAAATGTTCYAGGAACTTTCAATGCTGGGGCTTGGGCTGCTCCTGTGCAGCTTTACTGTCATGAGGCAAGCAGGGACTATCACCCTCGTCCCCAAAGTGCCTGTCAGCTTTTCATTGCCACCAAAGGAATCTTTTTTCCCAGAAGTTGACTGAGCCAGCAGTACTTGAGCTGTAGGCACTCAAATTATCCAAYTTCCCATTAAAAGCAGGGAGCTTCACAGATAAGCCCAGCTGCTGAAACACCCAATATTTGCCCAGCACTAAATATTGTTAAACACAGACATCATTTGCTTGGTCAATTTGACCTGCACTTCAAAATCTTTTAAGATTTGCCATCCTCACCTCATCCTCTTCCATTTCTATGTGAATAACATAAATGTTTCCTATTTCCATGTGTTTTAATAGCTTGTTAAAAATCTTTCTATAAAAAGAAATAATTGATGTTCCATTCTTAAAATAAAATGTGATGGATGGAAATTAGCTGAGCAATTATATCTGACATTAACAAATAAATCTGCATGATATTCACTGGGGGCTTATATGATTTTTGCGATGTTATATCAAATTATTCCGTGAAATTTCAGTCTTAAATGAGGTTTAATGGAAGTATAGCTATAAAACTCTTAAATCTAGCACATAGGGAATGGATTACACTCCAACTTAAATTCTTATTCCTGTATAAAACTGTAATACATCAAAGAAATAGAAGCATCAGTGGTTTGGGTTTYTTCCTTTTACCCTCCCTTAAATCATATAATGCAGCATTTGTGAAAATCCTGGTCTGACAGTCCCCACAGTGTGATGCTCCCAAGAAATGGCAAAACTATTACAAGAAAAAAGCAGCAAAGTAACACCCCCAAAACAATGTGATTTAATAGAGGCTTTAGGTGAATCTGCTACTCCCTGAGTGAAGCAGATGAAAGGAAGAGTTAACAAAGCTGAGAGAAACTTGGAATTTTTATTCTGTGGACTATTTCAAATTAGGACAAAGAAAAAAAAAATATTCCAAATACAGAAAATAATAGATGGTGACTAATAGAAGGGTTTGTTTTTTTGTTTTTTTTTTTTTTTTAACAAAAAGGTGAAAACTTACAGCACTGATAAACCCAACTTTTTCTCTTACAGGGTTTGATATCTTTGGAATGATTTGTAAGAAAACAAAACCACATAAGCAGTGACACATTCAAAACTTCTTGTGTATCAAAAGAAGAAACTTCCAGATTCATTATTAAATTCAGTGCTGGAACCTGAAAACACACACTTGAAGATAACATTAAAACATCCTATCTTGTTTATCCTACCGACTRAGGAAAT
This sequence comes from Malurus melanocephalus, assembly GCF_030028575.1. NCBI lineage: Eukaryota > Metazoa > Chordata > Aves > Passeriformes > Maluridae > Malurus > Malurus melanocephalus. The sequence continues at coordinate 284,855 of NW_026623537.1, forward strand.
CTGTTTTGTTTCACAGAATGGAGATGATGATTTTGACTTCTCTTTTAAAGTCTTAATAAAACCTTTTATAAGGTCTGATTTATCAGTAGGTCTTATAAACAAAAGGACAAACAAAGCAGATGGTATCCAATACTTCAGAGGAAAAACAAAGAGGCTGGTAAGCCTGTAAAAATGCAGCAAAAATTTATTTCTGATACTTCTAAGGAAGCATTTTAATGCTTTTATAACTTGTGTGGGCTTTGTTCCACATATTCCTTGTGCAACTCTCCTCTTCAACATGTACTTCAAAGTCAGCTGGTGTCAGTGCACCGAGAGGTTTTTTTTACAAGTCTTTTTTTCCCCTGTGCTTTAGCTCATTTCCTGCCTTCCTTGTCATCTCCTGTCACACTACCTGCCCTCCTGAACACTTCAGCTGCCAGTTTATCATTACCTTTGTTTATCTGTTCCTACTGACTGGCATTGAACAGCTGTGAGTGGAGGGATCCCTGTTATCAATATCTGCACAGCTAATTGCTGCATTCCAYGTGCACATCGAGACACACACGCAAACATCACCTCCAGAATTCCCTTCTTTAACATGGACATTTTTCRTTATTGAGATGAGCACAGAGGTAGGAATTACATATGGGCCAGAGATGCTGTTAAACACTGTGGGAGGCTCTCAGGCCATTGCTGCTTTAATCACTTGTCACTCTCAAATTATCATAGTAGCAAGCCAGTAAAAAGCTCTTTCGTCTTTCTGGAGAGCTAAAATAGCTTTTCAATGCTACTTTTGGATCGCTCAGATGGAACTTTCCAGGTCTCTCCAGCCTTGCTGAGAGACAGATTTCCTGTACTACATAAGAACATGTTCCTTTCCATTACTCAAAATGTATGCTCAGAAATTGGCATTCTCCTAGAATTCTGTCAGGAACTCTGAGACCCTTTAAAAGATGATTAGGTAGATGGAAAGAAAGAGATCTAAGACACTTTTTTTGCCATGCAAAAAAAAAAAAAAAAAAAAAAAAAAAAAAAAAAAAAAAAAAAAAAAAAAAAAAAAAAAGATATTATATAGAAAACTGTGTCTGCAAAAGGTCTTTTTGATATGGTCTCAAAGTCAGGAATTTGTCATGGCCTTTTTACAACATTTGAATAAAATTCATACAAGTCAGAAGAGCAAAAGAGGTATGACTTWTATTACACAGTAAAACCAAAGTGGTTTTGATAATCTTTACTTAAATTACACAAACTTTACTTGAGAGCAGGTCCGGAGATAAACCAGTTCCCTGACAAAGAAGCAAAAGACCTCCGAGGGAAAATTAACGGGCAATTGCAAAGTTACATTTCCCTCTTACTGTTTTATAAGTGGTTCAGGTACGCAAAAATTCCAGGTTCTCTTTAATGTTTTGCATTTGAATGAAGGATTTTGCTCAGTGAATGGAGAGAGCTGTTTGACATGGTACATTTTTTGGTGACAGCTAATTAGGAAGGTTTCTTCAGTTAAAAGTCATCAGACCTTACTGAACTCTTTCTACAAAACCTCTCCTAATCTGCTGCTCACCATAGAAAGAAGGTGGGTAAAAAGTTAATTCCACAGAAAAAGGAAAAATGTAATTGATCTGAATTACATTTTCTTAGATTGCCAAATCTGGATCAAAGAGACAAGCAATGAAGACTTCGCAAAATAGAGAGGGAATAAAGATGCCAGAAGACAAAAAGGGGGGGGGGGCGGGGAAAGAGAGAAAAGGATTAGGAAAACATTAAGTTCTCAATTGATCACCTCAATTTATTCTACAAATCTTTGGAATTAYATTCAGAGGGTAGAAACATACAAACTAAGAGAAACTAAGAGAAGGATTATGATGCTCAGAAAAATGCAGATTCTAGTACAGACAAGGAGGGGCAGGCACAGAGAGTCTCCACCTGACGAGTGTTTGGATGATGCAGAACCCAGAATAGCTCTGGCTAAGCTGCAGTCAAATGAGACATTATCTCYGGAAAACTGAGGGAAATGTAGCAGTGAACAAAAGCAGAGGTTGTCAAGTTTCAAGCATTCCTTTTCCMCTTCCCTCAGAAACATCACAGACCATATTTTAGACCGAATCTCTTGAGCTTTTCCATTGTATGTATTTTTGCCTCAGTGAATTGTCCTTCTTCCCAGATTAATATTTTTTCTGCTTATCATTCTCCACAATGACAACCTAAGTCACAGTCATGCTGTAAATAATGTTTAATACTTGATGCCATTTGAAAATTCAAGTGTAAATCACCTGCATAAATTAACTTCTGAAGATATCTTTTAGAGCAGCCTGGATTTGGCTGCAGATTTGCAATCCTCTCTGCTGTTTCTTTATCCCAGTGTGCCATGATTATTAATCAGTGTGACATTGTCTTTGTGACTGAATTCTTGCCTTTTTCCTATAACACACATTCTCCCACCCCAGTCATTTTTATTTCCTTTCAAGATCTCTCATTGACAACATCTCATTGTGTTCGTTTATTCACCTAATTGGCATTCACATAACTTTCAGTAACGTGATCTATTGGTGTTATTGATTTTTGCTAGGCTGCATTGCTCTATCTGTTGTAAGCATTGATTTGAATACCTGGACACAACCTTGAAAAGTTTCAGTTTATAGACTAAACAACCAACTCCTTCCTGCATTTTCTTCCCACTCAAGTGCAAGTAAAATTTGCATTTTACTTTAATAAAAGGGAAACTGTCACAAACCACAGGCCTTTACTGTTTCAATCACACTTTCAGCATTCTGATAACTATAAATACAGGTCTTCTAATGCACATTCTGTTAAACTTGATTTTTTTACTTTCTTGCATGATTTTGTTTTATTTTTCTACTTCAATTCATATCGAATAACACCTCACTGCTAGGAAAAAGGCCAGTGAATTTGCCATCTGTCTTTTAGGAGTCCACMATCACCAAAATAACAGGAAAACTATAGGGTATGGGGAGTTTAGTAATTCTTCCTCTCCAGACCTGACTGAATGGAAATTGATATTTTTCCATCAACTCCGTCTCTATACAAAAATGATGTATGGCTACTACAGGTTCATGATAGAACAGAACACCCATAGGAAGTTATCAGCTAATATCTAGGGGTAATTCTAACTCTGAAAACTGATATAAGCAGTAAGTTTATGCTGTTATGAAACAGAACTATATCTGCCTCTGTCAAATTGCGTAAGTATGGTATTTTCCTTTGATTTTATACATTCATTATCTCAAATCAGGTTAGAATCATGGGCTAAGGTAAAATCACTGTTAAATGTGCAAACAATCTGAAGGGACCAAGGCATTAATACTGCCAACAGGAATGTAATTTGACCGAGTTCACCAGATCACAAGAACCTTATATATCCAAACAGTCCATGTTAAAGGGAATTGTTACACCAGAACACACAGCACATGAAAACTCTRCAGAATTTTCTCTGTAAAGCAATAAATACAAAATCTCCCAGTGCCATTTTAGATGTGCCTCAGAGAAGAGAATGGCAGTTGAAATGAAATGTCAAGGCTCTAAGAAAGAAAAGAATCTCTTACAAGAACTGAAAAYCACTGCTGCTTACTCCAGTGTGGCTGCTAAAACAACACAGGTTGTACTTAAGTGCACAGCACAGCCTAATGTGAAACCAGGGCATTCTTTTCCCTGCTCTGATATGATACAAACTGAGCAAGCAACACTGAGAAAGAGAAGCCCTCACCAGCTGACATAAATCTTTATTAGGGTATCCTTTGTATTCTGCCTCCTGTAACCCCACAACATAACTGCTCACACAGTCTTCCATTCATTCGATTGGGAAATAACTTCAAGATGTGTTTTAGCTTTCTGCCTTTTTTTTTTTTTTTCATGAGGGACAAAAATCCCGCACCAATGTAAGTGTGCTTTGTAAGGATATAAAACAGACAGACTCACCTGTCTGTCTAAAATCTGCTAAACTGAAATAACAAAACTAGACAAAAAGAACAGGAGAGAATCTTGGGATGTGTAAAGCAGACAGAGGAAGTTCAGCTTTGTCTGTGAATAAAAGCGTGTGCTTTCAGCAGGTTAACAAATCCCCAGAAAAGGCTTGGATGGGCTATGATATCACTGTCTCATCCATCCTCACAAACCTGAAAGGGCAATAGCAGCGAGATGGATGAAAAAGCCTGTGCTGTTTGCAGTTGCTGCGTCTGCTCCACACAGCACAGAGTAATAAGAACATTTTTGAAACAAAACATTTTAAGAAAGCCATTTCATTTCTTTCTGCAGACCGCTCTCYGCATTGCCTCAGGGACATGTTATCTGAAGATTATTTCCTAGTTGTCTTTGTTGTTGTTGCCAAAAGGCCTCAAAGAATGAAAAGGTGCTTTTCGATGATAGCAAAGATATTCTGTAAGGGCATCACAGGCTCACTGGCCATTTATTGTTATTCTTTCTCTCTTAGCTTTAGGTTTTACAGCCCTTCTCAAAAAGTTGCATTTGAAAGCATTTTTAGAGATACTAAATGTACTTAGGATAGTTTTACTCTATACAAGTGAAGCCAAGAAGAAAACAGAGTTTTGGGGCTTGCTTACAACAGTATGATTGTGACCTCTCCTAAACCTGGAAATCCTTACATCAATTTCACTGGATTTTGAATTAAGCCCTAAGAAAGYACTGATTTCATTAGTGAGCTAAAAACAGACGTACACTGCAAAAGATTGACTGGTTCCTTTTACAATGTCCAGATACTCAGATTCTACTGGGTTTCTGTTGTTCTGTAATAGCTTGACTGTGGTGTGGATTCCAAGGAGAGTCTCATAAGCTTATAAACTCATTSTCACTCTCTCTCTAACTCAAATAATGTAGAAATCAACCATTTATTAGAACAATTAATTAGCTTGCAATGTATGAAGTGAAATAGTGGTAATTTTGTAATGATTGAGAGGGGGTTAGAAACTTTGTCTACTAACRTTTCTCTACAGTGAGTTTCACTTGCTAGTAAATATCAGTGAAGTCTCTTTGGTAAAAATCACTGGGTTTTACCAAAACTGTAGTCACACACACATAAAAACACCCTATTTGAAAGGCCATGCTATAAAAAGCATTAAGAAAAACTCAAAACTGAGGATGTAGAGACCTACAACACAAAACTGACGGGAAAGACTCACCAATACCTTGCTCACAAATGGCTGTGCTGAGTTATCTGTGACCAAACCTGGTTAAACTCAGATCTATTTGTCATGTCATTGCTCCCTGATGGTCCCTCCTGCCCTGGGACAGTTTCTTATGCTTTACATAAGTGAGCAATTCCCATTGCACTGCTGGAGGGCTGGAGAGTACAACAAAAATGAAAGTGTGCATCACCAACTTCAACTCTGTTAAAACTGTGCTGGCCTCATTAAATCCCACTTTATTAAGTAAAAATAGAGGCAGATCACTGATCTTGTGTAGAACAAAGAAAATTTTCTATACATTTGTTTCACTGGGATTAATTTAGATTTTTAAAACATGATATTCTTCAGCAGAGTGATTCATGGAAGACTTGGAAATAAAATAAGGGGGAGGATGAATGAAACCTTGAGGTGCCTATTAAWTTCTCTGAACTCCACTGAGGTCATTGGGAATGCAGTGGAGGCTTAATCTTAACTTGGCCTGGCCCAACCATTATTTTTTATCTTTACCAATTCTCATCTTTTACATCTCCTAAAGAGGTTTGCCAGCTGCTGCATATACAGCTATTGTACTACATAAGCTGGAATAGGACACGGGACAATTATTCATTTAAATAGGTCTATTAATCCTTACAGTTTGTCATTTGGCACGTAAAATGGGCTTGTATCCATTTTTTTCTGTGTGAAGTAGGCATTTAAAAATCTTTCACTGTCAAACAAGCCTGTTACACAGCCAGTGCAATCTGTAATGCTGTTTATTTATCAAACYTAATGTAATAGGATTCCTCGGCATGGAAGGCTGATGAAGAAGCGAGGCTCATTTTCAGAATGCTGAAATAAAGCAAACATCTAGCAGCTGATATCCTTCACACCTTCTGCAATGCACAAATATATGGGCTGCCTCCACGTGCAATAATTTCTACAGCAGCCCACAGATTTGGGAAAATGCAATGGACAAGCCTGCTGCAAGACCTGTTAATCACTGAAAAGTGATASTGCAAGCTACAGATGTGGTGCAGTGATTCACAGATGTGGCTGTAAACCACATGACAGACGAGCTCAGTTCTCACCGTATAAGAAGTATTAGCAGCTCCTGGATTTAGGTAAAATGGTGTATTATATATCATAACTAAGAGACTGCTATGTGAAAACAATTCCCCTGTGCAATGATATGCAACTGCTCTCAGTTTCCAGAGAAAACGAGATCTTTTTCAGCTCACACTGCAATAAAAAACAAACCAACTATAATTCGCAAGTTGGTGGTTGGGGTTGTTTGGTTTTTTGGTGGTTTTTGTTTTTTGTTTTTTGTTTTTTTGTTTGTTTTTTTTTTAGGGAGAGAATAAGAAGTATTACAAATCACTGTTACCAGTACAGCAAAAGTTTAAATGTGCTATGTGATAAATATTTACTGTAGGTTGTATGTCTGTGAGATCTGAAACTGCACTTTTTCTATTTGCCAGATACAATTACTCGCTATGTACTAAAGCACACAAACAGCAGCACAAACCCATTTACCCACTGTTAAGTACATTACTTTTGACAATCAAAAATAAGATGCCGGTCCAACCTCTTTCTTTTCTGAGCCCAACATCCTCWATCTTACAACCTGAGAGTGTTGTTATTAGAGAGATGCAAAGCCTTCAGGTGAAATGCCAGAAAGCAGTTCAATCAACAGATAYGTTAAAATAAAAAAGGAACATAATATTACTGCACTGTACACACTCACACAAAGATTCAGGATATTTCTCAGGTGCTGCATTTAAAAAAGCAGAAATGCAGTGTTTTTTGTGGATGTAGTGACTTTTGCAAGAAATTTTATAGAGTTCCCATCAATAGAGCTTTCCCCTTGTAATACAACTCATTAGGGAATGTGCAGGTTTGTAAAATATTTTACAAAAAGCAAGTGAAAAGCCACAAAATACAGCAACAGTTCCTCTATTCATGCAGTATTTATTTATAGTRAATCCCAGAAGTGCAAAGTAAAAAAGGTCAGGAGCCAGTTCTTCAAAGCATGAGCAGAGCCATCCAGCTTTCCCCCTTTTGGCAAGGTATAAACATGGATGAATGCTGATCTAACCAACAGCAAACAAAAAAAAAAAAAAAAAACCTCCCAATTTTTTTTTTTTTCTAGAAACATCCTCATACGAGAAGATATAATTTTATCTTTTCTACCTGAAAATGGGAGAGAGAAATAAGACTTTTCCCAGGGCAGCCTGGTGACATTGCCTTAAGTCGGATGTTAAACAGGCACAAGTAGAACCTGAATGGGCCCAAAGGTGTTTGCCTTTGTTTCACCTGCCAGGAACAAAAGCAAACATGAACCACCAGTGCAGACAGGCAAGCAAAGGCTCTCTGAAATAACTCAGCAAATCTAACTCACCCCACATCACTCTTCTAGACTTTGCCATTGAAACAGAGAAGGAATTATTGGAGGAATTATTTCTTCTCCAAACCCCAGACTTTTTCCAGAAAAGGAAGCCTTTTTTTTTTTTTTTCCCAGTCGGCCCTATTTGAGAACATCAACATATGGAGCATGTTAGACATAAGGGAGAGTGCAATATGTTTTGAGAAAATTCACAGTTTTCTAACCTAGATAATGTCAGCAGAAATTTCTTTATTTGCACTGCGTATTATCAAAGCCAAGAGAAAAAAAAAGATATTAAAAAAAAACAAAAATGTATTTTTGTAGAACATGCAAGAATAAAAATTTGGGAAGACAAGTAAACATTCAAAGAAGAACCAAATGCCACATCTAAAAGTTTATTTTAATTGAGTCCAAAATGTTGAAGTGAGCTTTTTCATAAGATAAATGTCCCTATTGAATATAATTTAAGAAGTCAGGGAAGAAGTCTGGTTTTTGTCAATCCTAACTAAGACATGCACACATGCATGCAGGCTTGTTAATAGAAATTAAGGATAAATAAATTAAAAAAAATATTTGAATGCCTACAATATATTTAATCCATCAAATTTATCTTAATTGTGTTTCTGTGAGCCTGAGGGAGAAAAATATAAATAGAATCTCCTGTGGGTGTGGAGTTACAATATCTGGTTCTTCTCTTACCTCCGTCTTTTCTCCATCTCTCTCTAGCTGGGAATTGCACCATAGCATTGTCCTGTTCATTCTGAAATCAACAGAAAATTTGACATTAGACCTGCCAAAACATCATGACTAAAATACATAAGATATCAGTGAATGGGGTTATTTTGGGGTGCATGATGAAAAAATCCATAAGAAAAAAATTCCRATCTGTGGCATCACTCCCTTGAGARTGTCTTTTGGTGGCAGTGCTGACCRCAGAGCAAGGTGTCATTTGTCATCCATTCTGCAAAAAAATACAGCTGGCAATTGGAACAAAGAAATGGGGCTTCAAAGTTTTGAGAAGAAAATCGACAAAGAGTAAATGAGAATGTGATGTCCTTCTGGGAAAACAGAAATAGAGGCTTTAAAATCTCTAGCTTAAGGTCTTTGCGACGTTCCTTTATTTATCTCTATATATTTTCATATTAAATGAAACAACTTTATGCAGAGAGTTAAGTACATGGAGCCTTGTTTTCATAGTGTTCTGCTAAAGAAAAGGCCCATCAAAACAAAGGAACAAAAGTCTTWTTTTTTTTCTAGAAGCTGATATTTTGTTTTGTTAATTACTACAACAAAACAATAAAAACTCTAAATTCTGGATTCTTTCAAAAACCCCCACATCACAATACTAATTGCTAATACTAATAGAGATGAAACATTTGCACTGAACTATGGACTAAAATGGTACTGTTAATTCACTGTCCTCTCGCAGCAAAAATGATTTAGAATTATTTCTGTCACAAGAAACTTGTGGTCTGCCACAATTCTAACCGAGGGCAGAATTAAATAATACTTTTAAGGTATTTTGCAACTTCTCTCCTAATTTTGGATAAAACTATGAGGTAAAGAAGGGCTTTTTTTTTTTTTAAACCAGGAATTTTCACATGAAATCAAAAGAGTGTGATGTGAACTCTGTGAAAGTTCCTATTAGTCTCAATTAAAAACATCAGTTAGCCTATACAAAAAGAAAAATAACTCAGAACTTCACGGCAGATGTAGAGACAAGGTGTTATCTTCTAGTTTCAATATCCATAAAACTAAACCATCAACACCTCAATCCYGGCTGTAGCTCATAATTACACTTTCTAAATTTGTTGGTTTGTCCTGCAGCAGTGCCATAGCAACACAGYTGAACAAAAAGCAGAATTAATCAGACAGGGAAAGTGAAGGAAGCCTGGTGGTGCCATGGCTGACATTGGTCATTTATTTGGCAGCCAGACTCTGTGAAGACAATCARATTTCACTTGTTTAAATTGCCCAGAAGACGTTTGGTGCCTTGGGTTAGAAATATGTTCTTCACCTGAGGCTGTTTTTAGCACAGCCGAATTAGCAGAGCAGAGCTGAACTCCCTTCTTTGCTTTGAGCTCTGGAGCTGTTTCAGAACAAGGGAATCTGACTTAACAAAAACAGAGCTGGTTTGGGACATTCTGCAGTTCCCATTATTTCATCAGTTTTTAAAAGTGTTTATTCACTTAAATCTGCAGCATTTAACACATTTCCCCTCTAGGCTGGTTCTTTCTCTTCTGATTGATTTGCTCATCTAAGTTAATAACAACTTCTATGTTATTTCCCTTAAAACTGGTCTACAACAGATATCAACATCCATTAACAACATAGAGAAACTTCTCTGGAATTGTACTCTGTTATTTTTTATAGGCCTGGATTTGGATTCATTGCACATTCCAAACAATAAATGAWCTGCAAGTTCTGCAGCAGTCAGAGATCAGATTCTGTTTAAACTCAGCACAAAATGAAGTATAATATTGCAAGCTCAAGAAAAGAAATAAGATAAATATATAAAACTAATTAAAAGCAGCAGTCACTATATGTGAACACTTTCTAGCAAACCATTATGTAACTATATTATGTTATTAGATTGCAGTTGAATTATAAAATAAAATTTATTTAATCCTAAAACCCAGTCAAGTTATCATACATAAACCCAAGAACATTAAATGTATCTCAATATTCTCTCCTTGACACTTTTTCTTAATTAGACTCTCTTTTCACTACAATTCCAGAAAAGCATTTAGAGAAAATTATCATGATATTACGAGATGCCACACAAGGGACAGGGAAATTCTACAAATTAGTCCTTGAGAAGGAAAACAAAATGTGTTTCTGTCAAAATTATGTGTTTTCTCATGCAGTKCAGGGCTTCCAAAGATGAGATGTAGCCAGGAAGCATTAATGTGGAATCTGAAATGMAGAAACTCCGGTAACTATGGACAACTCCCAGGTGGCCCCTTGCCAAAATTTCTTGATGAGTATACAGAGTGCATCCAATTTGGATTCGTACTTTAGCCCTTGGGAAAGTCATTATGTATATCAGGGAAAAACAATTCTCAGGTTTAACAAGCGGGAAGACACTCGCAAAAAAAACCCTGCTAAATGTGTTTGGATTGGAAGTGACTAACGGGGAAATGAGCTAATACTGACAGGGATTGTGCCTCTGACATCTGGGAACAATGTCTGCAGCTCCTCTGCTCTCCTTTTCCAGGCCAACTCCTCAGAGATCTTGGATTGAGACCTTGATAGAGCCCAGTGAAACCAATCCTCAGGGATTGTTTGTTTTCCACAACGCCACTGCTCACACGTGTTTGTGCACTCCTGAACACCGCTCATCACCACGATCCTAAATGCGCTCCTGACACACGCTGTTCTCTGGACCAGCTGTTCTGTACCAGCACCTTTCTGCCCCCAGTTCTGGCAAAACTCCTCCTCACATCTTATGATGTCTGTCATCACCCAACTGAAAAAAGACACCTCAACTTTAACATCAAGGAAGTTACAAGTTTTGCAGAAAAAGGTTTATGGACAAATTTAGTTCCCCAATCCATTAGGAACTGTGTGTAATGTCACAGCACAGGTGCCTTTCCTGCCTGGCTGTTCAGTCTCTTTTTTATTTTACAGCAAAATCTCTGACTCAGAAAATGTATCAYGAAAAACTAAAAAACATTGTTCTCTAAAAAAAACATTGTGGTTTTAACCTTTGCTGCCCTCCTAGGTCGGTGGCTAATTTTCCCTCTTCAAACTAAGTGCTTTTAATAGTGCATCTCTKGTAATTTTCTATTCCACCCTTTTACATGATCTATTCACATTTTGAGTCTCTCAAAAAAAATTTTTGGGCTGCTAATGGAATTATTCATTAGAAGAAACAATATTTCCAAAATAACTATCTAATAATGTGTGCCCARATTCATATTTAAACACACACATAGTTGGCCTGATTTTTTTTTCCCAATACCTACACTATGATGGAAAATGCTTTATCTAAAAGAAGAGCATTCAGCTTATTTTTAAAACCTAGCAATTATTTTCACTGCATTCTCTCCAGTGTTCATGGAAGAGCAATATTTWAAAAAGCAGAGTAGCCTCAATACAAAGAACCATTTTGATGGATGATGCATATTATTCCAAAATTTAGTCAGTAAAATCATAACAGCACTTGAAATAGGTGAGCTCTTCTGAAATACAGGAGYAGATAATAAGATACATGGAACATCTATGAGCAAAATTTCCGTTATAATAACGAATATCTATGAACAAAGTTTCAGTTGTTTCTAACCTGTTCTTTTTAATTAAATAATTTATCTGGAAACCTATGTTGAAGAAATAAAATTGCCTATAATTTCATGTTTTGGTGGGGATTAATAAATTAAAATCCTATTTCAGAAGTGTTTATCATCCTCTTATTTGCAACAGAGTCTTGATCCTGTTGTAATGGGATCCTGAAGCCAGACAGAGATGAGTGGAATGGTTGGGCTCACTCTGAGTACAAACCTGTTAGAAACTGTTGGTAAAGACTGACAAAAATGCACACATTTAAAGAAAACCCTAAAGGATCAAGCAACTGGAAAATCAGTTTGACCCAATTTCCCCTCTTCCCATGAAAATATCTGCATCATTTYAGCTTACAGATACCTGGCTTGCTGCGGACTTTCAGGGAGAATGGCAAGTAGCATACTTGCCATTCTAAAGGTACTAAAACTTCCAGAAACAGCAGGTAAAGAATTTAGTGAAAATATTCTAAGATGCTAAACCCTTGATTTTCTTCTTTCAGACTAACTTACATTCCAGATTTAAAGAAAGCATATTGCTGAAGCACAAAGACGAATGAAGTCCCACCTTATGCAGGAGTTTTACAAAACAAACAGGGACATCTGAGAGGATCATAAATATGTAAAAATACCCTACAAAATGTGTTTGCTTTTGAAGTATGCCCTGTATGAGAAGCACATTTGATCCAACTGAGGGTTTTAGATTTAGGGATCACTGAAAGAGTGTGCTGCTAAATTAAACATTTGTCACTCCAGAATGACAGACTGTAAATCAAGATGCCAATTATTAGAGGATAACAGATGTCATCAATCGTCTTCTGGCTCTTTATTTGGAATTTACTGTGCTACAGAGATGGCCAGGAATAGCAGAAGAGAACACTTCTTTATTGTGATTGCCCTGGTGGGCAGTGAGAGAGAGAACAGGAGTCCCCAAGAAATGAGATCAGCAGAACCACAAAGGACACGGCCCCTTTGCAGCAGCTGCAAATTCACCAGCAGGAACCACTTTGCTTACACGGCTCTTATCTGCATTGCCAGGGGCAGCAGCAGGCTGGGGAAAACAAAATTCTGCAGTAAAAGACAGCAAAAGACTAAATCAACTGAAAAACACTGAAATAGGAACTGAACTCTACCTGTCTTAGACCATCGAATGGATATGAATGTACACCACAATCAGAATATTGCAAACTAAGCTCAGATGGTGAGAACACTGACACAATGTAATGTTTTCCTATCACACCATTTCTCCTCCTTCAAACCAGTAATTGTACAAGGAATTATGATAGGAAATGAATGAGAATACACTTGAACAAGAGGATTGCAGCACTACTTCCACTTTCTCTTTAGTTCAGACCACTGAAGGTATTTAGGATATCTCCACAGCCTAATCCTGCTGGCATCCCAACATAAGTAGGGTGACAATTGCTGTATTCCTGCCATGGTCACCTTCCCCTGGTTGGTCCAAGAGCTGAGACCTGACAGCTGAAGCTTTCCTTCTTTATCTGCTTGCCTTTCCACTCATTAGAACTCTTATTTCCTTTTGTYCTCTCCTTTTTGCCTTTTCCCTGCAGCAAACCCTTACTATGCACTTAGCACAAAACCCTGTCCAACACCTAGGATGTTACAGGTAAAAACATTTATCATTATCCWCGCTGGAAATTCATGGAACAATGAACAAAATTCTGTGCCTGGCTCCCATCTGCCAGCTTGCAAGTACCAGTCAATACCAGAAAAAGAGATTTCMTCTGAGATGCATCGTTTCCATGTTTTTAAACTTGTGTTGTCTTAATAGCCAGGTTGTAAATTAGTAATATTGGTAATAGTAGTAGACCTGCTCAGTTAATTTCTGAAGCAAAAAGATACATTTATGCCCAACTTTAAAACTGCTCAAATGACCCCCAAAATGCTGTACAGACTGAAACCAAAAAGATGTAAGGAACAAAGYAAAATTATTTCAAGAAATGTTCCACATTTTAGATATAATTATAAGAAAAAATATCCAAGTTAGAACTGGTTTTTAAATTAAAAAAGCAATCTAAAATACATCTTGGGACTAATTCCATACAGCAGAAAGGCAGCCAARATCTGACATGTGAATCAAAATCGTTTGAATCCAAAAAAAATCTTCTGAGTCTGAATCTTTTGAACTGAAGACTTACTAAGTGAGAGATCAGTATCAACAAACTTGATCCTATGGGCCCATTGATTGCACCAAATTTGTTAAAATAACCAAGAAATCTGGTTTTGCTGCCAGTCAGACTCATTATCTGTGAGTACWGCTCCCCATACAAACACTGCAAAGGCACTGGAATGCTTCTGGAAGTTTCAAATGTCCAAATAGTCACAAACCAAAGAGGCTTTGGTCACCTGAGGCTCTAGAGCAGTGAAGGATCTGAAAATTAAAACACACATTACAGATATTAAATCCCCAGTTATCACATTGTTCTTAACTCAAAACTCAAAATATCTTTCTTTTAAACTGGATAAAAACTGATGATGCTTTTTGTTTGACTGAAAAAAAAACCAACTTTGATCCAAAATCCAGTTATCTGATGGAAATGGGAATAAAAATTCCCATTAACAAGCCAAACATAGCTGACCTGATGCTTTATGTCAATAAAATGTTACAACACGAATTATAGCACAAATGGTAGCACTGTTGAGGCTGCAGTTCTCACCAACATAAACTCAAGTTATTACAATACTTGTGGGGAAAGGACAGGAACATGAATTCTCTGCCATGCTGAGCTTACTCCATCAGTTGCAGCATATTGAATAATTCCTTACACGTGATAAATCACCCCAAATAACCCCAGTGAGCTCTTCAGTCCTCTGTGGAGAGCAGGTATTGCAGTCCTCGTGTATTTATTCATCATTTCTCGTGGCAGATTTTGCATCTTTGATAGCGACAGCTGTTAGAAGATTTTATTGACGAATTTTGGTTTATGGTTCTGATTATCCCTCAAGGAAAACAGTCACATTTTCAGCCAACTAAGCATTTCAGACAATAAAAGATACATAGTTGTGTAAATGTTTACATCAGCTCTCTATTACTAGAGCAGCTGATGATGAAATTTTTTTCATTTAATAAGTTTATTAGAAAACATTACTTTCTGTATCCATATTCTCAGGAAACATGATCAAACACTGTTCCCAAAGATTATTATTATTCCCAAAGATTGTTTTATACAGATTTCAGGAAAAATTACATCCAAGTAAAAGCTACAAYACATGACAATTAAAAAGAATTCTTTAATCACAAACCCCAAASCTACTCCAGTCAAAGTAGAGAAGTAAGAATAATATTTCTCTGGCTTTTTACTTCCATTCCTACATTCATTTGCAACAATTGCTACATGATCAAAATCAAAAGTCCTGTCATGCTGAAATCTTTGGGTCTTAAGTATATGTAATTATATCTGAATAAATGAAATATTTATTTGCTGTCAAGTTGCTGAAAAAAAAATCATAATATTAAAGAACTTTTGCAGAGCGCTGGAAAAAACAGTACTTAATTCACTGAAGCTTAATTATTTTTTTGYCAGAATGGTTTCACTGAGTCAGGAATGACTAAAATCCCACAAGAATGACTAAATACTCTCTGTGTCTTCATTAGAGGCAGAGGCTGGGATGGTAAAGCACACAACTATTTTAAACTGGATTTTCTTTCTGCTGTTCACTGTTTGGTAGCACTTAATGCAACTCCTGGGTTAAGGTATCACTAAGAAATGCTGTTATCATAAGTTTATTTCTGCTCAGGTATTGATTCAGGATTAGTAGACTAATTTAGAATTTAGATCTAAATAGAGATAAGAATAGGCCCAGCTGTGAGCCAGGGACATTTTTGCCTGGTTTGCATTATTTCTATAAAGATTTACTGGGGAAAAAAAGGTCAGTAAAGTTGACAAAATAAAAAATAAAGGGTGACTGAGTGGTTAATGGGACCACAATTTATAAAATATTCATAGTCGAGAAATTMAAAAAGTAGATAAATTTAAGAAAGAAATATTCTGCTGGAAGGCCTAGGGCAACAAGCTTSCAATAACCACAATTAACAACAGGGCAAGTTGTGCTAACAAGAATGATAAATGATATAAAGACATTTTTTCTTCCCCAGAAACCTTCAAATACAATCTCCTGCAAAGAAATGGACATCTGTGCTTAAAATGGAGCTATAATGCAAAACATAAATGTGTTCCATAAAAGATCCCAAGTCCTAAATTTCCTGATTCATAATACCTCTGATAACATATTTCAGCAGATTATAATACTGGGGTTCATGCTAACACTATTAATTTAAGCAAGTAGAAAAACTCACCATGGCATTAATTACAGAAAAACTCTCGACTGAAGAGCATGCAAACCAATGTATCTTTTTAATTAAACAGCTTGAAACACAAAAGTAATATTTTTGATTAATTTACAGAAAAATATATCAGAATATTTTGCATCGCATCACAAAYAGAAGTGATAAAAGGGTGTGATGAATTTTTCTTTTCCTGAAGACACATTTAGCTGCAAATTCCACCTGCTCCTTGCAGTCCCTGGAGTTTCAGAGAACACAAACTCCTGTATTCTGCACAGAAAAACCCAAACCACAGAACCATAGCAAATGTTCCTGCATATGCCACCTAAGAGGAAATTCTGCCCCAATGTTCTTATAGTTAATTATTAAAACTAATTCMTTTTTATCTATTATTAGGATACTATTTTAATTATATTTCTAAATACCCAATTTTACAGCAGCAAAGGATGTTTGCCCTTGAATTCAAAGCATTTTTTTTCAAAGAAAAGAAACTAAATGGACAATTCTTAATTTCACAAAAAAAGTTGGACATTTAAAAATTTGTTTATTTCAAGTTGCTGTGATTAAAAGGAGAGAAGGATTTTAATTCCATACCAGGACCTGATCAGCCAAGGAGAATACATTATGCACTGAAGTTTCCTTAGTTCTGCCTTTCCTAATTGCTTTTGCTGCTTGCAAATCTGCTCTATCAAACCTTGTCGGGGAGGATGCAGCCCRTGGATCCCTGTGCTGCAGCTGACAGCCACTCGCTGCCAGCCTTGTGCAGGATTTTCTCAGCAACACCATTAATATGTAAATTCAGACCCAACTCACAACCATAATCTTTTTGCTTTGATTGGCTCTTACGTTCAAAATTTTCCAGATCTGTCCAGCAACAAAGACATATCTCAGCTTCTCATTTCTTGTTAAATGAGCAATAAACTCCAAGGTCAAACCCAGGGTGGTGTAATTACCTCATTAACTGGAAGAACTCTCGAGTTATTTCTTTAATARAATTAAGGAGCAGAAATGCTGTGGCCCGTAACAGTGAGTGGCTCTGGTTCACATTTTGGCTTTAGCTAAACAACACAGACTGAAGGCTCTAAATTCTCCATCTCAGTCACAAGCCAGAAGTYTATTTCTAACAATAAATCTATTCTGTGGCTAGATCAGACTGCATTCAAGTCATCCATAAAAGCTGATTGACTTGAATGATTTGAGAAAAATTTCCTCAAATAATATTTATTCACTGTGGAGCCTTGGCACTCTCTCATATGGCRTTTAATCCTCATAATGCAGCAGCACAGCTCACCACTGATATGTACTAATGACTCTTTCATTCACTGAATTCACTTGAAGTTATACTTCTTTGGAAAAATTGATAATGCATCGATTTTTCATCGCTGTGCTCTGACTCTGGGGCTGCTGCCAGCAGAGCTGTTGGAGAGCTGATCCCTTCAGGGCACCTTGGCTCTTTGAGAACCCAAAGCCACCATCACAGGGAATATCTGGGGCTCCCACTGCTCCTGTGCCCTGAGACCCAGGAGAAAGCTGCAGACACTTCAGTTATTGTAATCATCATCAAARTAATTCTAATCAGTCACTGTAGCACTCACAGAACAAATCACAGCCCCCAAAGACCCCTCCCCACAATGTTCTGAGGCCCCTACATTGCAGTGTCCTCTTTTTGAGCTGTGCTGGGCATTCCTTGGACACAGCTCRGCCATGAGGCTGCTCAGAGGCCTCCTTGGCCCTTTAATTAACACTAATTTAACCAGAAAWATATACTTGGATTCAACAGTGCTCAGTACAGCAAAGAACTCCTGTTAGTGCATGACTGGGATATTTCAAATGAGATAACAGTGCAATTTTCCTATTTRGTGTATTTATCCCCTCCTTGATTCATGAATCACTGTGCACTATTTTGTTTCTTTATTCACAATAACCTCAGTTATCAAACCATTTGAAAAACAGAAAAGTTGAAAAATCTCTGCTTTCCAACCATTTGCATATTGCAAAACGTGAGGTATTTATTACTGTGCTCATCTATTTTGATGACATTTGGGAAGGACCAATAACAACACTGTAACATCTGAAATCATTTAAGCCCGGCGCTTAAATTTGATTTTAACATCTACAAATCTTGAACAGTTAACATTTAAGACATATAAATCCCATAAAACCTCATTTAGATGAGAAGCTACTGAGTTCCCAAAACCCATTATGAACYTTAATAGTGATGTAGTGCTCAGTTACACCAGATTGACTAATCCTGGCTGGGCTGTGTTTTCATCACCGTGGCTTGCTGGATTTAAATAAACCATGTTAGAGATGTTATCCTGTGCATAACTCTGCTCATAAAACCCTAGGCTGCAAGAGAAAATAGTTGATATAAAGATTGTAAGGAGCAATTTATCAACTCAGAGTACCAAACTATTAGTCTCTATTGCTATCTGGGATTTATTTCATAATTAAAAAGAGCTTATACATCCTCTTTATTATGATCAGAGAGTAAAATACTGGAAGGTCTTCCAAACAGAAATGGGATCAACAATTACATCAGATCCAGAGGCAGTCTCAGGGTTCTACAAACAAAAGGAAATCTAGAAAAAAGCAACTGAAACAAAATGTTTCCACTTCTATTTTATCACAGCAGATTTACAAAAGGACAAAGTGCCTCTACCCCTCTGTATGCCCCATTTGAGACTGAGGTCAGGTTTCCCCTAACATCAGTAAGGACAGGTCAGCTCCAACAGGCAGAAACACAAACTGACCATGAACACCCTCAGCSTTCTGGAGGAGGAAACCATAAATCAGCCTTGTGGAAG
The DNA here is from genome assembly GCF_030028575.1 of Malurus melanocephalus. Classification (NCBI taxonomy): domain Eukaryota; kingdom Metazoa; phylum Chordata; class Aves; order Passeriformes; family Maluridae; genus Malurus; species Malurus melanocephalus. The sequence goes on from NW_026623537.1 coordinate 303,742, forward strand.
ACCTAACAGTCCATTTTATTGTGTTAAATTAGTTAATGCCTTCTCCAARTAAGAAAATATGCTTCTCTCCAAGCAACAAAATATGAAGCAATCAAAGAGGAGTCTCACGGGCAATGTTTTGCACATTTCTGATGCTCCTCACATAAGTTCTTGTGAAAAGTCACTCTGGCACAGTCTGACCCTTTCCCTGTCCCAGGAAACCACGTTCCTCTCCCTGTATGGAGGAGAGGAATCACAGCTGCTGCAGCAAGAGAGCCAGTCTAAGCCTTGTGACTGCAAATAAGCGATCTGCTCCTTATTGACTGCTTCATAAAATTCAGTGATTGCTCTGGATATGTCAATTACTGTAAATTAATGGCATTCTGCAGCGTGCTGCCTCTCTTCACTCCCCGCGCCTTTCATCTGGGGATTCTAAACAATCCCAAATAATAATTAAACATTTKTCTGTGGAGCAGTAGTTTCCATGGGAGTCAGCCACAGTCCAGCCTGTAAAGAGGAGAGGTAATCACGAGACATTACTCGCTAGGAAATAGCCACAATTTGCCAGAAATTACAGCAAACTGATATTTAAAACAGCACTGTTTCCCCTACTGAAGGCAGGACTATGATGTCCCTAATAAACATACACAAACTCCTGAATGGAGCCATGGAATATGAAGAGAGGAAGCCAATTCAGATTTTTCAGACTATGGAATAAAGTAACCTACAATTAATTTCATATTCCTCCAGTTTTTCATCGCTGTTTCAATGATCTGCTAAAATGCTCTCTCTTCTCATTAGCAGTCTGCCTTTTCAATACTTTTCAACACTTCAGTGCCTTCTCACACTTAACTTCCTATTTCAACATATTATTTTCCCATCTTTCTAAAATTCCATCCTACTCTGCATTATTTTGTTGTCCAAACAACATTACAGACATTTCTTTCAAAGCGAGTCTGAGCAGTCAAATGTACAAATAAGTTTTAATAATCAAAGATTAAGCATGAGATAGCAAATTCACAAAGTAATATTTCTTTCATTCTGAGCTAGAATTTCTTACTTACATGGGAATTGTGGACGTAAGAGTATAGAGATCTCTGCATATGAGTGGTGACAGCCCACCTCAAATGGTCAGAAATCTTTGTGTTGGCTGGTATTAAAATGTCTAATTGTTCAAATATGGCAGTTTGTAACCTGACAGGTGCCAGAAGACATGGTTATTATCCTTTAATAACCCAATTTGATTTTAGCTCATAAACAACTGGAGAAAGACAATATTGCAGTGYTGTGCAKTCATTCAYCCTGAAGCTCRATGCTGCCCTCAGCTCCTAYWATCACTTTACAAACAGGTAKTTGCCAATAAAGACTCAGATGTTCYCAATGGAAGCTGAGAGTGAGCTGAACCAATGGCTGAGGCAGCAGAGACAGAATCCAATGGATCCATCACCAGATCTCCTCTCCACTCCTCAGCAGGCACTGGGAGCAGGTAACATCCTGCAGCAGTCCTGGACTGATGGTAATGTCAGAGACCAAGTGCTCTGAAAAGTGCAAAGGGAAGAACCAGCGAGATGATTTGGGCTGAGTTAGCAGGGTGATATTTTTATTTTCCTGTCAAATTGCCCTGTTTCAAAATATCACTCAATAAAACAGTGAAATACCAACACTTTCCATGTCATTTCTGTAAAGCCGTGTTCTTACCCAAGCACAGCTCCCACTGATTCCCTGACAGACTGAGGATATGGACTGACACCATATAGCACAGAATGTATGTTATTTTAAACACTGGGAACAGCATATTGACTTACAAACATATTTGATTTACAAACATTAATTGATTTACGAACATTAATTGATGAGGAAAAAAAAAGAACACCACAACTACAGTCCCAGCCATAAACAAATTTCCTTTTCAAAGGAGAACCAAAAGTTATTTTTTCCTTTCTCATAGTAGCCAATGATCCAAGTGCAAATGAAATTTTTAACCATCACAGAACKTCTGAGACAACCTTCAGACCAAACTCCCATCCCAAAATGCACTAATGTGTAACATGGTAAACTACCTCCTGTATTCAGCAAATAGAAATATTTGTCATTGAAAATTAGGAATAATTATTAAAAAAAAAAATCTCAGCTGCTCTTGTTGTAAGAAACTTCTGAAAAATAAGAAAAAATAAAATGAAAATCCAGGAATATAAACTGCAAAACATGTATACAAGTGTACTTTTAACATACCCTCTGAGTATTTTAATTTCTATCAGACTTTTTAGCACCCACAGGGGTAGTTTCCTAAAATAATGGAAGGGACTGCMGTTTGCCTTCCTTGCTTGGAGCCCTGGTGGAGGATCCCTGTCACCACTTATAACACCACAAATRCACATTTTAAGTGGGCTTTATTTCCCTCCTTGGCACAATTCCATCCTCAGCTGCTGTAGCTGATTAGGGATCATCCATCAGGGGCTGAGAGCCCAGAGTGTTTGATAACAGAAATCAGAACTGCAGGAGAGTTCAACACCTAAAGCTGTACTCAGAGTGYCACAAACACAGCCTGATTGGGACAAAACATGGACTTAGTGATTCTTGTGATAATTAGGCAATGAGAAACGAACACCAACAAACCCAAGGACCTGTGCTGTCAAACGACCCCATACCACAGGGAGTGTGGGGTGTGTGGTTGGGGTGTTTGAGTTGATCCTTTTCCCTGCAGTGATCCCAAACCCAGGTCAATGAGACTGTCAGGTGTCTCTTCATTGTCCTGTTTGATTCACATTAAATGAGCCAAGAGCAAAGAGCAAAGCCCTTCCTCATTGCAGGGAGCCAGCAGTCAGAGCAGTGAGGGAATTGTCCCTGCTGGAATGGGCTCTGCTGCTGCCGAGCCTCCTTCCTGCACCTCCTGGCCAACACTTTGCCCTCATCCAGGGCTTCCCAAAGCAGCAGTTGTGACCTCGAGGGAGATCTCAGCAGTTAAAAGAGTCATAAGCCAAATACCCCTGTATTTCACAGTGTGAAGCACAGAACTGCCCCTCCACTTCTTCTTTTTATTGATCTACCAGCCCTCACCACAGCCCTCCTGCTCTTTGTTTCAGATCCACCATCAGTAAACTCACAAGAAATTCCTTCCCCAATATGCCATTTGCTAAAACAAACCCTCAAAGAACCTCAGAGGGTTTGCTGTGAAGATTATTTCATTTGCAAGAGGARGAACTGAAAAATTATTGGCAAAGCCAATATTGTTCGGTGTATTTATCTTCTGTTTTCAAAATGAAGTTGTCCAAATAATCATTTTTGTTTACATTTCTGTCTTTACTGCTTCTCAAAAATTTAATTAGGAGCAGGTCTTACTCAGGATTATGAAGCTCATGTTTTCTTCAATTTAGAAATGAAAATGCAGGGGGGAAAAACGATAATTTTAAAATGTGATTTAATTCAAGTCGGATTTTCCAGTCAATTGCAGTAGTGAAGAAAGGCATCAATTATTGGTATACTTCTTACTTATTGCCATTAACTCTTCTCCTGTACTTTGAATCTAAGCCTTGGTGAATTCTTTAAGCAAAAATCCTGCTGGCTGTTCTTAGAAAGTACATACTTACAGCAGAAATAACCCTGGTCTGAGTTTTGCAGCACATCTGCCTCTTCCCTTCTCTCTTTCCTCTCTTGCTGGTCTGACTCTGTGCTACCGAGCCACCTGCTCCTTAAACTCTGGAGGGTTTTCATTCATTTCACAGCATTAAACATATGGATCAAATACACACATCTATACATGTACACTGGGAATATCAGGAGGTGACTTCCTAAGGACTGAGATTTCAGGATGTGTACCGATCTGGGCCTGTTTTTTCTGCAGGTATTACTCATTCCCTTTCAGGCACAGATCCTTAACCCCTTCATCGCTCAAAAAAACTGCCATTGCTCCAAAAATGGCTCTGAGCTGCAGAGGGCGCAGCTTTGATTTTGTCACTGCAATTCTGCTCCGATTTTTAATCCCATTCACAGCGGTGCCTCAGGAGTACCAGACATGCAGATAAGGAATTCCCAAATTGTGCCCCTGGGGCCTCATGYTTTCCCCCTGAGGTCATGACAAAACCACCGCCAGCTTCAGAGATTCAGAATGAAGCTTTTCATTAGAAGTTCAATTAACTTCAGCTCTCAAAATGAAAGGCGCCAGAAAAATGTCAGCCTTTCAGTGACTGAAGGAAACCACTGCAGCAATTACTCATTACTGCCTTAATGGATACATATTAAGCAATCAGATATGTTTAATCCTGGACTGCTGAGAACTGATGAGGARAAGAGAGTCCCTGCAGCAACGTGCGTGGCCCAGGCTCACAGACGGGGATGAAAAGCCGGTGCAAACAACAGGGAGTGAACAGCTGAAGACACTTGCAACTCCTGTTTATWGCTATTTTGAAAACATTTTTCTTCCTGGTGCTGAAGAGGAAGAGTCTCAAGAGTCTTTTTTCCCCTGATTATGAAAAGAATTTGTTCACTGCTATGAATATTTCTCACAGAGAGATAAGGGGATGCCATGCACAAAAAAAATAACTAAAGATGGGCTTTTTTAAATGTCAGCTTGTGCTGCTCAGTCCAAAGCAGATGTGACACAAACCCAGCCATATGAAAGAAATAATTATTTCTGAGACCACTCACCTGGTGATCTGTTTTCRGAACCATGAACCTCAAGATGAAGCCTGGAGTGTCTTTGAAAAGACTTCACTGCTCTCCGTCCCAGGCACTGCTGCAGCTCTCTGTGGTTAATAAATGTTGTTTCTGCATCTCAGTGCTCTCATTCTTTCACAGTGACCACAAATAACTCTTGATCAATCCCAGGTTCAATCTCAAACCTTGTCTTTTCCYTCTGGGTAGAAGCAGAATGTGCTAGCAGATAATAGCTCATTGCAGTTTTTGRAGATGTAAATACAAAGTGCACAGAGTGGGATAGAGCTCCTGAAATCTGAAATGAGAAGGAAAATTCACCAGAGATTTTTTAGTTCTGAAGAACTGGCATTTTGACTTTAATAATCCAGCACAATTCACCACTGTGCCTGTGGACCTCATTATTGAATAATCTGAGCCCTAAATGTGGATACATTTCTGTATCTGAAAGATAAAACAATCTGATRTGATTAAGAGCAATTTGGATGTAAGATACAGTGGTGCAGCATTTTTTAAGTTATTCCAATTCTATTAATTAATGAGTTCCTTAATTCTAGCAAGGATGAAAGGTGCAAAAAAGAATCTGAACGYGAAAAAGGTAAATTGTCAGAGCCTTCTTCAGGAGGCATATTCATTCACTGCTACAAAGGAAGATCTATCTTTGTTGTGGAAGTTAGCAGCAATAAGCTATGACAAGATTAATGAAAATATTCAAGTCCCTATTCCCAAACATGCCTGGCAGAAACATGTTCTGTCTTTCCCAGTGATGCTGCATCTATCAACTCTCASAACAATTCGTCTTCACGGATTTCATTTGCTGTGCTCTTCAAGGACAGAGCCAGTCTGTTCCAAAAAAGTCCAAAATTTATTCCAGAAAACTTTATTTATTTTTATTCTGTTTCCTCTGTGCTGGTATGACTGATGTTCTTTCTTCCAAAGATTCTCCATGAGACCAAGTTACACAAATCACTATTCAAATTGCAACAAATGTCAGAAATGGGCCTGAATATTAATCATCATTGGGTCTTACAGGCATCATTTAAAAACTGGAGAGATTTAAAAAAATGAACAGAAAATTGCTATGTATTTTCTGAGGACTGCTTTGTTAGCCATGCTTATTTTTCCCTTTTCTGATTTATCAGAGCAGCTCTCCTAAGAGAGGAATGCTACATGGCCTGCTGCAGTTTTGCTTTAATGACCAAACTTTATAGGGCTCTGTTCCAGTAACAAGAATCTCTGGAAGAATCACCAAGGGTAAAGTAAACTCCAAGAACTGCACATATGAAAAATCAAACCAGCAGAAAGATACAGCACCTGAGGAAAGAAATATGCTTATTTTTGCCTGCTTTCTTAGTTTTGTAGGGTCCTGGAGATTTTTAAATCCATTTTCTCATCTTTCTTCTCCTTTAGTCCATTTGTATTTGTCCTTCACACCACAGTTCCACCCTCCCAAAGTTTTCCAGCTGACACTGAGACACAGTAAATCTTCTTTTGCCAGCACAACTCTCTGAATATACAAACATTCTGCAGATGACAAAAGGGGCACGAAGGGATTGATCCCATCCCAGAATCTATTGAACATTCCAGGTTTCTCCTTATTTAGGTATTATACACATAATGGGATTGACTGATGAAGATGGAAAGCAGAGACTCATTTGCATAAAATTGGTGATTCTTCCCAGACTCGTAAAAATTTAATCACATAAATTCTTGCAAAGTATTTTTCATGCTCAAATGTTATATGCTGAGAAAATATGGGATAGGGAAATCATCCAGCACAAACTTTACAAGTGGTTATCCTCACAAATTAAACTCAGGACATTTGCTTAAGAGACAGAAGAAGCATTTCAGCTAAAGCCTTTGTTTGAAATATAAATTAAACAAATCAATTCACAGAACCTTTCCAGGTTAATACTGGAGAAAAAAAAACTTAGTCCTCAGCCACTTACAGAACCACAATTTGTTCTTAACTTATACACTGTTAAGTGCAGAATTTTAKAAACTAAGAGAAAGATTGTTTCTGCTTTTAAAAACAAGAAACACCACTTGSCTTCTAGTTTTAATCCACATTTATAGAAATATCCTGATCAATTTATGCYATTTTTTTCTAGCTCTCAAACTCTGCCTTTGTCTTATTCCTAAGGAAGCCTGGCCATACYAAGTAGATGATCAGTTAAACCTATAGCCAAGATTTTATCTGCCTAAACACTTAACTGTGTTAAGTGTTTAGGCATACTATCACCCATACTATCACCCTGAAACACATAAAATTTATTGAGGTTTCATCTCTACTGCATAAAATTCTTAAAAAAAAAAACAAAAACAAGAGCATCTTCTTCCCAGCAAAGCGTTGGCATTAGTCTGCTACCTGGCTGATAGTAGAAATGAAAATGGAGAAAAAAGAGAAGCAAAAAGGTTTGATTTTTAGGTATTTCTAATCCCTTGTTCAAGGACTTGATATTGCAACATGGACTGTAATTTGAGAAATCTCTCTCTTACTGCAAAAATGACTGAACTTGCATTTTGATGTATCTAACATTGAAACTACTTTGAAAAGCTACAGTGCTTTTMGTTATGTTATGTTTGCATTACACCGTTTACAGGATAAGACAATTTTATGAATTAGTTTGCAAGCAATGGAAAAACTGCTGTTCAAGCACCTGATATAGGTGATTCTGACTGAGACTCTCCTTTCTGAAGCAAACAGAATTCAATAAATCTGCTTTTTCATTCCCTAGTTCAACGAAGTATTTCTTTTTGAGAAAAAAAAATGGTTATTGAGATAACTAAGGATAAAAATACATCAGCAGTGAGATTGTATTACTGACAAGAAATTCTTCCATGGTGGCCGAGTTCAAAGTGCCTCGGAGTTGTGTCCTTGAGACAATGAAGGTCACCTGCACACTGGGTTGCATTAATAAGGCAGTGAACAAAGCAGTAGGCTGAGCAAAAAAAGTTCCTTTGGCTCTGCRGTGCTCCTAAAGCCTCATGTGTAGGAATAAATCCACCCTAGGGCTCTCTGGAACAAGAGAGACATTGAAATGCTGCAGGAAATGCACAGAAAGGCCGCAGAGTAGGGGGCTGAGAGGAACGGGGGCASTGAAAGCCGGGATTTCAGTCAGGCTGTGAAATGGCTGCGTTTGGAGATGCTGAAAGACTCACAGATGAGGGGCTGAGACAGCTGCCAGGTTTGAAGTGTGCCCTGTGTTGAGCAGGGTTAAAGGAGATGATGAATAAATCATTTTGCAGTGATTCATCCTCTTTTAAAATAGTTACTTAGGAAGTTACCTAAATCACACCGACTTTGAGGCCAGCTAGAACTAGAGTTTCTACTGCTTCCAATCCAGTTCCCTGGCAGGCACAAACCTGCATCTCTTGACTGAAGGAAGCAGCTCTGGATTTTGCAAGACTTTTATTTATCAACAAAATGTTGACCACCTTTACCCACCACAGAATCCTCCATCAGGCAGTCTCCACTTAAATTATGGGGCAATCACTGTGGCATGGAAGGGTTTCAGCTAATCCTAATTCAGCACTTCTCATTTTGGATTAGAACTCTTTAAAATCGTATTTTAGGCCAAAATCCTAAATTTCAGTAGTCAGTCAGTAACGCAGTGTCTCCCTGACRCTGTCATTTGTATGGATCTTTCTATGGCTTCTTCCTTTCTGCCACTAAGCTCATCAAAATAGTGTCTGCCACTACAGGAGCCTAACAGGAATTGGTTTATTTACTGTGAATGCAATCCAGCTCRAACCCAAACACATCTGTTTATCCATTCCTAATCCAACCCACTYGAATCAATTCTCCTGGGGGTGCAGCATCATAACCAAACTGGTCACCCTGATTTAATGAGAAAAATTTATCAGAATGCTGCTCTCCCTCGTGAGAGACTGCCGTAACAAGATCCCATCCTTCAGTACAAAAGACTGAAAAGAGATTTTTCTTCCTTCCTTTGTTCACCCTGGGGAAAATTTCTGTGAAAGACAGCCAGCTYTCAGAGATGCTGATGGAAATAGTGTCTAAAAACTTTTACAGAACTTGGGCTAAAGAACCAYTGTGACAACTGACATCTTTATCGTGCACTGCTGCTTCCAGATTTAACCTCTGAGCCTCAGGGGCACGTGGGATCACACCAAACAATCCATGTCATTTATGTAAGCTAAAGGAACATGCTTCTAAGTGAMGGCAGGAATCTATAATTAGTCTAATTAAAGTCTTACTAGTTGAACTGATGATCGTTATTAGTCACACAACTTGTTTCTAATAAAGGCAGTTAAACCTGGCATTTACAAACTTTCTAAGATTTTTTTTTCTCTGATAATTCTCTGCTCACTCAAGGCTTCTACAATCCTCTTCTTTCTTTGCTTTTCTTTCTGTACTCTCCTAAGTTCCCATCTTCTGGCGCTGGGTTACTTCAAGGAGAAAGAGGGACAACAATTTATCAGCATCCCACGTCCTTTGTCAGGAGTATGATGTTCATCATYTATTCCACCTTGCTCCTGGCTGTGCATGGGGTCAGCTTTAGCATTATTTTTAACCCAGCCCTTACTGCCTCCCTTGTCAGGGGTTCCAAATTCCACATTATGCATGAATTTACTGAACATAGCTCTGTATTTTAATGTTATCTCTGCTACCCCTAAAACGGATTTTAACACCTCTCAAGGTCACACTAATTTAATGACCACTGATGAGTTATTTATACCTCCGATACCTGCAGTATCGTGCCGTGTTTGTACTTTCAAGACCTCTGCCATCATTCTGGATTTGTGCATTTCAGCAACCTCTGCTGCATCCTTCAAGCTGTGGGTTTGTGATAAGTGAGGTTTTATTAGCACAGGCTAATCACACACATATCTTTRCTCAAGGGCAGGAAGAGTTCAGTCTTCAAAGTATGATCTGTTTGAATACAGACACACAAACCCACCGCACTCTGCTAACAACTTGCTGCACCAGTAGCTGCCAGCTGCTGAAATATCCTCAGTATGGTATTGAAATTGTCTGACAATAATGTACCTACACTGACAAAGAGCACTAATTAAATTCTCTGCAAGGTGAGCATTTGCTAATTGTAATCTACATTTGTGTGCTCCATTAATATGAATTCACGGAATCTGGGGACCGTCTTCATGAACAAATTCCAAAAACACCAACAAACACTACTCCAGAGGGATTACTTTGAAAACTGTACATATTGAAGGATTCAGATGAGAARAGCATGCAGAAAAATGTTGAGATGCGAGCCATTTTAAACAAACAAAACACTGGAAGAAATATTTGAGTTTAGATGAAGTCTATTTTTTTACATCACCTGTGCCACAGTCAAAACTCAATATATATAAAATAGTGATAGGTGCAGGTAGAGAGATGGTCACAAAACCCCTTTGAGAGGACTTTTCTGGTTATGCAGGAGTGTCAGGACAAGTCTGGCATTATTGACTGGAGGAAATGTTGCCGAAAAGGCCATGGGATTGGTGAGATCAGGATCCTGAAAGCAAGGAAGGCAAACAGTAAGGTCACACCATTGGAGATCTGCTGGTGCAGTCTCAAAGCTGGTAAGAGGCTAAGCTGCTGCTGGTGAAAATTCTCATTCTCAAAAGTTTCATCACCACAACCTTTTCCWGAGCTTTCAGCAAATCCCATTTACTTGGTCTTGGCACTGAGCAGGTAGTGTGCATATGGGCTGGGTTAACATGCCTCAGCTGACAACCTGCARCTTGTCTGACAACATATGAGCACACCAGAAGTTTCATCTCTGCACCAGAAAAGTTCCATCAATCTCTGGCAGAAGCAAAGCTGTAAATTGAACAAATATTTGCCAGAGTTCAATCATAATGGACAGAAGTGACATTTGGCAAATTGAAGCTTATTTGCTATAGAACTCCTGAAAAAAGGCTAGCAACATATAATGTCAAGAAAACATTAAACATGAGGACAGATTTACTTTAAATTTTGCCTCAGATTTCAAACAAAATTCAGAAGGCTTTTTTGGGTCCCAAGTGCTGTTTTAAAGATCAGCAGAGCCAACAACTCAGGGATTGAGTTCAGCAGATGCATTAAATGCAGAGGCACAAAGAAGGAGCTGCAGGACCATGCTGAGGGGAACAGTGGATGAAATACTGTGTGAAGGGAAAAAACCACCCAGAGCAACCTACAGAGAGAGAAGAAAAGACATGGGGGATGACAAACTAGGAAGATTAATTACATTTATCGTTTGCAGAATAAAAAACCTGATTATCAGAGATGTGGTTACACATTAAAAAGAAAGAAAAACATGAGTTACACAGAAATATTTAGTAGTACAGATCAAAAATAAATACTTCATTCTGAAAGGCTTTGTACAAAAGGGCAATATCTGAATGTAGAAGGCATCTTTACAATGTAGGTATGTGAATACAGGCAGATTACAGGGAACAAAGAAATGAGAAGTGAGGAGGTAGCAAAGTAGCATTGTGGAGGATGAGAGAAGGAAGGAGAAGGCAACTAGTTCATGTTTTATTGTATTCAGATTCTYCTGCTTTGTAAAATGTATGAAGAAGTTTTACTGCTAGAGTTAAAAATCAGAAAACAAGACGAGAAAAGGTATCAGGGATTTCTAAAAGACAGATCCTATAAAAGCAATCCATAAAGGATCAGAGGACAAGTATAAAAATAGTAACACGAAAGGAAGAGCATGACCTAAGTTCACATCGTTCTCTTCAGCATTGCTATAAACTTTCTTGAAGAATGGAGAGCCCAGGAGAGAACTGGAGACTGCTGAGAAATGATGCAAGATTCAGTCACAGCAGATAAGCAGCCAACCATGAGGGAACAGGGCAGAAAATAYGCAGGAAACAATAATGCAGATGGAAATGAACCACTTTGTCAGTGGGTAGTTGGCAGTGAATTAAGAGGTGACCTGACACAGAAATTACTCAAGAAATGCTCAACAATTCAATCACAAAAAGCAAATTTATCGGAAGAAATGTGCAAATGTGAACAATGAGATTCACGGAGAACTGCAAGGAGCTGGTRTGGAGCAGCATAAGGCTGCAAACATTGAGATGTAGACGTTGTCCTTGTTTGGGAAATGTAGCACCCAAGATAAATGCTCTGTGAGAGAATTCTCTGAGTTCAGGAGAACTAAGTAGGCTCTGCCATTTGTCACTGTTACATTAACTTATATATATTTCATAAACTAAGAATTCCATGCTTATCATGAAGTTTCCTACAAGGTCATTTTTGTGACAATTTTCCTTTCTGCAAAGGAGAGAAGCCGGGAAAAGCAAAAGGAAGGAAAACATTATCCCCATGTGTTATCCACCAGCTCTATTGGGTGAAGCTTTCTACACAGAATTTGTAAGAAGAATTTGTTCCAGCTAAAATCCTTCAAGATTAACAATGAGAAGAGTTGTCAGTACCTTATCTTTTTCATATCACCCACCCAGTTTCTCTCCATTTCCAAAATKATTTATTCCCTTCAAAMATGAATTGAAATACATGAACWAAGCTTGTGCAGWATGCCATWTTAGAAAGGCTGCATCCCAGAACARTGATCTTGCACCAAATTGTTKTGCTTTGKGGTATTTTTAAGCAAATCTACATATTCCAAGTAGTGACAAACCCTTCCATTTGAGCTGTAGTTTACTCAGTTGCCAAAAATCACTAATCTTTGGGAGAAGCTCCTTACAGGAGACCAGAAGAGTCTGTGTTCAACACCTGCATATCTTCTGACCTTTAAAGAGAGGGAGTAGAATCATTCATCTGGAAAGAACATACAGCAACCATCCTCTTCCAGCTGCCTGTCCTCTCCCTGGCTTCAGATTTACGGACCAAATAATGTTTTGGTGTGAATTTACTAAGTGTGAGTTAACTAAGGAATCCGGAGCAAGAAGTGAGGATTGACTGAAGAAATGRAGAAAATAGGATAATTCATTCAAAACCAGCCCAAATTTCTAACTTCTAACAATTYCTAACTGCTTTGAAGCCCATTAGTGCATTGTTGAATTTCATCATTCTTGTGACCACAAGGAAGAAATACCAATATCAAAACTGGTGCATTCACCTGTCTTCTCAAGGATTCCCTCTTGTGCTAATTCAATAACTTGGTGAGAGCCCTCTCTGTGATGATRGTAATGTTTTGCAGTTCTGTGTGTGCACATTTCCTGTTCCCTCTCTGACACAGCTGTACTTCAGGATCTCCTCTATTGTCMGTATTACCACAGAGCCATACCAGCTTCCAAAAATTCTGTGTGCAGAGAGCCAAAATGCAAGGAAGATACACTAGTTAGTCATCAAATAGTTTTCTGGAGGCTCTAGGGATGTCTTCTAATTCTACATGCTCATTTCTGCTCTTGTAGAACATGATTAAAATTCACCAATTGGGGGGGAGGGGAATAAAATAAATCTGTTTAGAGTTGGTCTACAGTGCATGCATGGTCAGTAAGCAGAGGGTGTGTGCACTCTGCTTCAGTTCTGCTGCTACTCTGCAAACCCCACCTGTTCACAAGGAAAGGATGTCAACGTGCTGCTTCTGAGATAAACCACGGGARGTTTTATTTAAACTGCCTTGGAGTGATGGGAGGCTGAAATAACCCAGCCTGGATGTGACCCTGGTGTTCTTTCTGGACTTTAATCTAAACAGCTGAATAGTAAATAAAGGCTTAGATTTTTAAGATGATTTAAATGCATAATCCCCTAATATTCACAGAATTCAGCCAACTAAATCCACAAATGGCAGCTGRAAAATATTAGTGTTAAACAAAGCTGAATGTTATATATGCAGAAGMCTATAAAACAAACTGCACTTATTTTTTTCCCCACTTTTCATAAAGCTACAACTCCTTCATCTTCAGAGCTGCCATTTTCATCTCCAGACCAGTAACCAGGAGGGGTCTGTGCTTTCAAAGGCTTTGTTCTAMTGTTCTCCAACAATTACAGTATGCAAATATTTCTCTTAACTACRCTTGCTTTGTACAACTCTGCGTGTTTGACTTCATTAAGTGTCACAGGATGTCTGCAGGCATTTAGCAAGGTCACTTAATGAAATAACTGGCATATGCTAATAACAGCAAAGCAGACAACCTACCACAGCAGGGCTGAATGAAATAGCTCAGGGCAACACATATCATTTTATCTGCCTGTCAGAGATTCTTCTTACCCAAAATGAATCATATATACCCTCAGCAGCCTTTAGACTTCTGTGCTGCTTGTTTACTACTTTATTTTACTAAATATCTCCTTCCAGCTTATGCAGAACCTGTGATTTTAARAAAGGTCCATGACATTGAATAGGTGTTATGTTTAATTTCCTTTTTTGCTTATAAAGTTTGTCAGGAAACTGATTATTTCCATGGCATTCARCATTGCACAAAAGGTGCCAGCTTTTCATCTCTGATATCTCTTGCTCTGCCAATGACACCTGCATTATTTTGCATCTCCCTTCACAGCATTTTGAAGGATAATGCAGTCAGCTCAATTTATGCCTTGGTTCTCAAGACACAGGCTAAGAATTCAATAAAAATAACTTAAACACAAGTGAAAACTAAGCAGGACAGAACAGATGTACCTCCTACATTTCATCACTCCTYATTCAATGCAGGTTTGTAAGTAGAAATCATCTCACTGAAAAAAAGACCATCTCTTTTTAAATCATGAGCCTAGAGCACAAAAGGATCTCTCCAACCCCTTTAAAGTGCCTGATAATCAGTGTTACAAAGGAATCAGACCTCTGCAACAGATTACTGCACATTTTTTTCCATAAAATCACACACCATATCTAATCAACAGGAGCTGGGAAAGAATCTTTCTGGTTTCTCATCACCTGTGCCTTCAAACACTTCCATTCTGCTTCAGCCTGTTCAACAATGGATTCCTTTTTTTGTCCAATTCTGTTTATTTTCATCTCTGTTTTGAGCTGCACCATCGACCCCCTGTGCTTACACATCCCTTATGGGCAGCCTTGTACAGYCCAGCAAACTCTTCCAAAACATCTTCAGCACAAGTTTTAAATCCTTGTAGCGCAGAGCCAACAAATTGTTAGAAAAGGATGGAGATCAAGATATGGAATACATCTTACTCTGAACTGAACTGTGGGGTAGAATCAGCAAATTCTGATTTTCTATCTTGAATTATTGCCAAATAAGAAAGTCATGATTTTACCAGGCATGTTTTTTCCACCAAAACTGTAATTTGACTCTCATCTCTGGTCACATACAAAGGATTATTCCAAGCTGTTTAAAGGAAAACCCTGAAGACATTAAAGAACTCTTAAACAAATATCTGAAAATATAAGGCAAAAAACCAAAGCTAGAGTTGATACATTGTATTAAAAGATAAAGTTTTACAATTTTTGTCAGCAAATGTATAATGATTTTTTGATTGGTCAGACTGGTTAAATTCAAAAAATGTATTTAACAAATCAAAGCCCTTTTTCCCCATTAAACATAACATTTTTAAAAACTGACCTTAAATATACACAAACTCGATTTTTACTCAGGCTTCAAGAAACCCCTGTTCTTTCTCATGCAGTTTGTGCTGCTGAATTGCTATTCTACAGAGGAATAGCTCACTAATAAAAATGGCAAACATCTCAGAAGTAAAGCAACAGTGACATTACAGCAAAGGCGTCGGTAAGCTCACCTGGGAAGGAAGACAACGTGGGTTCGGAGTTTCTGCTCAGGGATTTTGARCAAAGAGCAGAGAAACAGATGGTGAAAAACTCCAGAGCTGCCTCGCTGCTCTCTTCCCTGCTGCAGCAACAAGCTTGTGCACAGTGAGACAACAAACTTGTGAAGGGAAAAAGAAACTGCAGAAAAAATAGATAAAGGGATAAAAACCTAAAGTATTTTATCACTGCACTGAATTTAGCCTCCTGCAATGCCTGCCCATCCTGAATCATGCTTCTTAGGGCAGATCCTGTATTATTTTCTCTTCTGACCATAAGAAAGGTGCTAAAAACATGTTCATTTAGGAGTTACTTACCAATTTGAAAAATACCACTGTTACAGACAGGCAAGGGCCCATGTTGTTTGGATGTGCATATGTTCACTCTTAAACTGCCAATAAGTGCCGAATCCAGAATTTGCCATGCCCTTCAGAGTTTGGCTTTTTTTTTTTTTCTAGTTTTAATCACTGTCTGTGAATATTTTGTTCTGTAAACAAAATATTTTCAAGATTTATGTAATAGATTCTCTCACAGCTGACCAACATATGGTTTTCCAGGGAAATAATTTTCTGGTAGAGCTGGATGCAATGCAGTCGTAAACACAAACATGGAAGCAGTTGTATTTTCACCAACTCCATCTGCTAAAGCAGCAGGTCATAACTTTTTTAAAAAGTAAAGGAATGATAAAATGAGCCATGCTGATTCTAGATAGCCAACACAATATTTTAAGTTGTGCTTTCCTCCTTTGCTTGCCTTTGAAGCTCCTAGCTGATACAATAGATCAGTTCTGCACAGAACACTGAGCACACAGCTCAGTTTTCTATTCATGAGATATTTTTCCTCATATCTCAATATTGYCACAGCAGAAGTCAGTGTTGTGACAATTTGACAGTATCAAATTCCCTAGGAAGGGTTTTTGTTTATCTCTAACAAAGCTAAATGCACCCAAATTCGGTTAAACCTGCACCTAACACCTGAAGCCTGAATAACGACCATAAGAGATTTCGGGCAGGAACCACAACAAAGAACAACAGAATTTTTGGTTTTTCAGTCAATTAAAGGCAGTGGGTTTTTTTCTGTTGTGCATGCATTTAATGTTTGAGTTGCCTAAAGCCTGAAGACATTTCACATCTCAATATTCTGACATGCAGAGAAAAATTTACAGCGTTGTCTTTGGAAATAACCAGCAAGGTTATTGCACGAATTTGACTGAGAAATACTCAGTGGTGATACAGATATTTTTCCTTTTTCTGAAGCAGTTTTCACATCCACAAAAGATACTTCTGTCCATGCTGAATGCCATTTCCACATGAACAAAAGGCTTTTACTTTATACTGAAGAGCACTTCCAGCTTTCTCWCCATTAAAGTCATCTTTCTAAATCACACGTTTTTCTCTTTCAGAAGATGACGGCATGGAATCAATTATATCCACACTGAGCAGCCTGGTGCTTCCCTCTGACACTGGAATATCTGGAACATCCCAGCAGGAGAGCAACACCAGGCCCACCAAGGAAATGCTCCTGCAGACAGCAGCAAGTAGCCACTTGTTCAGCAGCAGTTCAAGATGAACTCACAGAAGACCTGATGTTATTTTTGTACTTTCCTATGTTATCCTTTCTCTCTTTTTTTTTTTCTTTAAACAAAATGTTTATCAGTAATTGTCATTCACTCAGCACTTTYACATTATTTTATCGAGCTATCAAATATGTATCAAGTAGGATACATAGAGCAGTGTTCACTAGTGACCTCCAGAAACTGAATCCACTCTAGACTGAAGGGTTCCCAAATAAATCTGTGCTTGATGTAGAAAGAAAGTCCAGGAAAATCTTTCTGAAGTAATTTAATTATTCTAACAAAACCGTTTTGCATGAATAACACTATTTCGCCTCAATTTAATTAAATATTTGGTATGACAAATCCCCATGAAAAAGGTTTGCYATACAAATGCTAATTATGCTGCACTTTAAACATTTGCATTCTCCTATGAAAAAGTGATTTTTTTTCCCCTCAGAATATCAAAAATGAATGTATAGTATAACACATGGTTAGGAGCCAGACATTTACTGAAATGCAATGAAAGTCACACATGATGGAATAAGATTTTTAGCAGGAGTTCTCTGGATCACAGCATCAGGACTTTGCTCATTCAGACTCTGGAAGCTCACACAGCTTGTACAGATATCCTGATTGAAGCAGCCCCTGCTYGTGAGAGAACGGTTCAACATGAGTGATAAACTGGTCTAAAACCCCAAAACTGCAATGGAGCAGTGTAACAGGCTTCAGATTTACCAGGAAAGAATTCAGATAAACCAAAGTTCCATCTTCCAGCTCAGCCATGAAAGCAGCTCATGGTTAACCCCACTGCTTTGTGTTCTTTTCTGCAATGAACTGAGATGAGTGGTTTGAGTTTAGAAGAGATGGCGATTCCAGAATGATCTACAAGTGAGCTCTTGGTTCTGACTGACTGACGTGGAACAGACTCTGCTGTAGCCTGGGACTTCCACAGTGGGCCCGCTTTACATACATGTTAAGAATATAAACGGAAAATAAAAGGAAACTAAACAACAAACCCCAAACTCCCTGAAGCAAAAAGCCTATTTGCTCAGCAGAGTCAGAAAATAATCAACACAAGTTTTTCTTTGCTTATTAGTCTTCCAAAATGAAGGAGAAGCTTCAGCTTTCCAGAAAAGGGTCCAGTTGAAGTGTTTGTGTGTTTTGCTGTGTACTGTTAAATCAGAACAGAGACACTGTGATAACTTTCCAATATCAGAGATTGGCTTTCTGATAACACATCCTCCAATSTAGTTCCACTAAAATTACCACCAGGACTCCTCCAAGACCCTCGTGCTTGATCCTAGAGGCCAGCACACCTCCCTGCTGGAGGAATGAAATCACTGGCACTGTTTTGGGGACAAACAAGAGAGCCTCACACAGAAATGAGCCCCAGATGCTTCCCTCCTCCTTTAAAATCCCTTTTGTCCATCAGACATAGCACAGGCAGCTTTTCAATCTCATTACCAGAAAACAKTACATCTCCTTGAAAGAGCATCAATTACAAGTGTATTTTAGAGAACATTGTTTATAAACAGTGCTAATCCATTTCCCAAAAAGAATTCCAATACTTGAGGATTTACCCTCAGAGCACCCAAACTGGGGGAAGGTTTACCCAAAATTAGCCACAGTAATGTTTTCAGGAACACCTGCAAGTTTATCCAATTCACAAAGATTGATGGGGCTGCTTCTTGAGTGACGTCATAGCAGAGCACAAATTCCTACTGACTCTGGATCTGTCCATGAATGATTTATCCTGAATTATTATGCTTTCTGTATTATTCCATTTGGGATTTATTTTCCAAAGAGGCAAATACTTAGTTCAYAGCCCATGAAAAAACAATACCAAACCAGTAGCAACTCTGTAGTAAACAACTTTTACCTGGTCTTACAGACAGAGATCTGTTACTGCTTCTATTTTCTAGACACCTTTTAAGTTTTATATCAAATTTTCTCTCTAAGCTTTACGTTTCCTTTCAACAAAAATATTCTTTTTACAGTCTTATAAAACTTGAATTATCACAAGTTTCAATAACTACTTTGCTCAGTAGAGATTCAGGAAATGGACTCTTGTGCCACTGACAGGTATAAGAGGTTAAATTTTAACTGAATGTCACTATTGGTTCAGAGACTGCTTGATGGTGAAGATGGGGCTTTGTCAGATCACAAATTCAATTAACTAGCAGTGATTAATTCTCAGGGTAAGGAATYCAAAAGCTTAGTTTGTTATACCCTGACACACATTAGAAATATTTATTGCGACATTTTATTGTATTTCTCAGTCTGAGAAATACTAGGTTATCCTTAATAYTGTTGTTCTGTTAAATTTAATTTTAATTAAAGAGCATGCACCCGCTGATAAACAGAAAATGCCTCATCATTACTCAGAACAAGTATCTTAAATGATGCTTTATAGGAGGCTGGGCTCTAACTCTGGGTTTTAAACCGTGAAGGGGCACTGATTGATACCTTCACTAGAATGACAATTTTAATCTGAAATAGGCATTTGAAGTTGATAATCTCATAACCAATACTTATGTTATTTGAAACACCTCTAATCCAAAGTATGAGCTGAATTTCCATACCAGCACATACAGTTCTATRATTGCATGAGTCTGAGGGCAAACATTTGTGTCCATAAAGACACTTGTATTTCTCAAACACAGATGATGATTTTAATCCCAGGATATAATTATGTCAGAATCACATGAGTGGAGGTTTGTGTATCTACACACAATGTTGCCTGGTAAACAGATATAATGCACCAAATATCTCAAAATTTGCTTTGACAAAATAATTTCTCTCATTTTCCTCCAGAGAAAAGTCTTAATGTGAACAGTTTAAGGGTGCTAGAGGCCATGCTAGAAACTGTGATATCCTGGCATTTAAAGTTTGTTTCCTAATCAAAATAAAGGTGACTTTTCTACCTGCAAAATGGAGTTTTCCTCTGCAGGGSTCCTTTCTGAATCCTCCCACGCTGTCCTCGAGTCTGGGATTGGCCCAGCCCAGGTGCAGCCCCTTGCATTTGGACCTTTTGAACCTCAGCAGGTTCACCTGGGCCCATTTCTCAGGCTTCTGACTCAAATTATCTCATTTCAGCTAATCATCTCCCCACAAAGCCTGCAACAGCAGCAGCATCATGTAATTTAATAAATCTGATCGATCAAGATTTTGTGTGTGTTTGTGTAAAGTCTAAGAGAAGGAAAGCACAGCCCAAACCCTTTTTATACTTCATGCTTCACTGTTTTTATATGGTGCCACATGTGTGGGAATAAAATTAATTTAAGACTTTTTCCTCCTCATTTGCTTGAGATACAGGCACTGTCTTTTCATCGGTGAAATATCAAGAGAAATATATGGTTGCCATAACAACCACATTAAATAATATTGAGGTAAAAAAGTCCTTCACAAATGTTTTCCAGTGATAAGCTAATTCAAAAATGTYCTCAAAGAGCATTTGAAAAATAAGATATACTGGGATATGAGCATAAAACTACAGAAGTGTTACTATAGAAACCCATGTTGTGAAGTACTGCTCATGCAGGGTGTTCCTGAGCAGATAAATCACCCTCATTAACAGCGAGGTGCATCTCGGCAAGTTGGGAGAGTAAATAATGGAACAGACTCTCTAGACATACTTATGTCATTGCTGTCTGGAACAACACTTTAAAATAAACAAAATATAGCAAGGTCCTGAATAGACTAGAAAAAAAATGAAAAAAAAAAACAAAAACCAAAAACAAAAACAAGAAAAAACAACCCACACAAAGACTTGTATTAACTCCATGATTAAGAAATAAAACCTCAGAAACTCATGAATACAGCTCTCAGTATTTCTAATAGGTTAAATTGAATCTAGGTAAGACATCGTGCTTTTCATGAAATTCACTTTCTTACAAAAGTTTAATGCGATCATGACTTTCAAAAATTTATCAGTGCAAGGTTAATATTTTATCTTTCATTCTTTGACCAAACTGTATTTCAAGAGTTTCTTGTGTGGAWTGGCAACAGCAGAAACTTATTTTCATAGAATCAGAGAATCTTGGCTTGGAAGAGAAATTAAAAAGAGTCTGGTTCCAAGATCCCTGCCATGGGCTGAGATGGGATCAAACCCCATCCAGCCTGGCCTTTTTGGTTACCTTAGATGTGAACATCTTCATTTCTAACTGAAATATCTCTCCTCAAGAAAAATCCCAGAAAATGTCTTAACTACACAGGATGATATAGATTTCTGCATTATCCTCATAAATTAAATATGAAATGGAGAATGCTCTGGATATTCTTGGAATGTAACAGCTGCTGGAGATCAGGCTCACATTCATTTGAGACAGACACATAAGCAGCTTTCAGGAATGCTCCTCAGCAGTTCATCCTCGGATGTTAGCAATGGCTCCTGGGTGCACAACACTTTTGTAATGTCACATAGAATAAAAAGCTGCATGAATCACCTTCCTCTGTTTAATTAATGTTATAAATTTTAGATCAGTTAGACAAACAGAAAAATATGCTTGCTTTAAACCTGTTCACGCTGAGATATTAAAATAAATAATACAAATATGAGTAGAAGACCACACATAAAACTGCCCTAAATTCAATCTGTTCCAAACAGATTTTGAGTTAATCCTTAGTAACCACAAACATAAGCAATATAAATAAGAACTTGGACAATAAATTGGATCTAACTTGAGAAACTGAGGGCAGAGCTGTAGCAGTTTAAGACACGTGATCTGACTCGTGCAGCAGCCCCTGCTCATCTCTCTGGGACTGTGGATCATGGTTTAACCTGGTTATCCCACACTTCCCAAAGCACAGCCCCAGTGCAAGCCCTCAGGCTACAGCAAAGTCGAGTCAGTGTAGCTCAGATTATCTCCTTACTTTCCATGGTTAGATGTATTAACATTTCGGTGTCAGATCAAGCTGTTTTCCTTTAAAATAAAAGTATGGAATTACTGAATTCACAAAAACCATGGATATGGTGAGCAGCTTATGTCAGTCAAGTTTCTCCGTTCCTCAAAAATAAGACTGGGATGGATCTGAGAGACCTTAATACAAAATATGAAAGAGTGGTTGATTTACCTCAAGCTGTACTTAGCAATGCCATATTTTATAAGCTAAATTCATGTCCAAGGCCAATTTAAAAGAGTAATTAAATACATTGAAAACTGACCATTTATAACATATATATACTAATGGGAAAACAACCATTCCACATAACTCTGTCACTTAGATTAGCCCACAGAAGGAGCACAATTCCTGAATAACACTGAGACTGTAATTCAGGGGGAGAGTAGGAAGGGGGAGATCCAGCAGTACCAGAAGTAYAGAGGTTCATATATTCACATAATACCTAGAAATTTATTACACAGCTACCTGACAGCTTTAAATCTCAACAGCTATTACAAGTGATTTTCTCTGATACCTCGAAGAATATTTTTGATGTGCCTTTAAAAACTTCATTACAATCTAAAAGATCAGTTATAATAAGAAAACAGCGAGGCATCATCAATTTGGTRCAACATTCTCATCGAGCCCAATGCTGCTCTCACCCTAATCAGAGTCTGTGATTTATCCCAGTTAGCTGGAKTCCTATTTATTGAATGCACGTGGGACACTAAATATAGGCATCTTGATCTGGAGTGGGAACACCTGGATGGATTTCAGTGACTGCTATGTCACTGTTCTTCAACAGTGCCCAAAAATATCTTTGGACCCAAAGGACTGAGTGAAAAATTAGAACTTGATGTTTATTAATGAAAAAAAAAAAAAAAAACCCCTACAAAAAGACTGGGTTTTGCAAACCCTGTTATTGTTCTACTTTAAAGAGCCCTTAATAAATTACGCCTTTAGTAAAAATCTCTGTGTTTGCATAGGACGGATAAGAAAATCAGCCAAAACAATTACAAACAATGTTCTTGCCCTGTCCTTGTTTCTGCCCAGGCATTGAGAGAGCTGCACAACTGATGCTCCCGAGATACAAACTGGAAAAACCCAGACAGTGCCCCACCAATTGTACCCAGCAACGTTAAAAGGTAACAAAAAAAAGGCAATTTTGGTAAGGTAAAAACCAAACACTGCAAATTTGGAGAAGAAAGAAATAAGCGCAAAAGTAATTTCATTTTGTAAATACACTGCTGAGATTTAACATGCAACAATTCATTACCAGGAGGAGCTTGGTAAGAAACCATGGAAGAAAAKCAGGCAAAATCCAATTTGGATGTCCCTTTAAAGCTCACCTTCCTTCAGAAACTGTATTTTACTGCTTTTACGACTCAGTACGTGGAATTACTACGGGAGAGGCAGCAGCGGTAGAGTTTTTCCTGTGTAAGTGACATCCATATAGCAACAGGTCAAAGAAAAACTTTATCACAAGTCCTCAGGCGACTCAGAGAGAAAAATGGAACCTGAAGTCATTTAAGTTTATTCTTTTCAACTGATCAGATTTTAAAGGTTGATAATTCTTTAGGAGGGGTGAGTACTGATTTCAAATTTCCATAGGCTGCAGAGAGATTCATACCACATGCAGACCTGCATCCAGCTAAGGTGGAGGGGTTTTATTACAATTTGAATTGCATTTCAGTCCCCCAAAGCCACAGAATATCACATTGCATTGACTGCCATGTAAGCATAAAGGGGGGGAAAATTCATTGCCTTAGGTTGTTTTCATAACAGATCAGGCTGTGAAAATTTGAAAATATAAATGATGGCTGAACAAGCAAAATTATTTGCCCAAGGTAGAAAAGGCCTTTTTAAAATTTGTCCCAGTATAATGGTAGCCTTTTGCATGGGAAACTATTTTGATCTTAGTGATTTTTTACATWAAAAAAAAATAAAATTGGGAAACAACACTTCTAGTTCTGTATTGCTCTTAGATGAACCACAGGATGCTTTGATAATAAAGATAGTAACTCTCTGAAGAATGKAAGAAAATGCCATGCAGCCCAGGGCCCTGCTTTCTTTCCCTAAACTTGAATTAGCGAGTGCTGCCTGCTGCTATTTAATGGCATCTTTAATGTTCTCCAGTGTTATTGCTTGGTGCTGTAATATTATTTTGGCTTCAGTTTCCACTGTGAGCAGCAATGTTTCATATCTACAGGTTTGTGCTACTTGCATGTAATAAATGTTTATCAACAGTCTTTCTACAGGAAAAGAGAACAAGAAATCTCATCAGTGAAATTCCCGAGAGATGCAACAGAATGATTTGACTGAGACTGTTTTTGCTTCACAAATACCTGTGTTGGGTAAAAAAAAAGTGCTAAAATTTGCACTGCTTGGGTGCAAATTCAGTCTTTCACTGAAGTTTTCCCAATGATTTCTTCATGGCTGGTTCATGCTTGTGGTGCACACCCAAATTATAAAAAGTTMATTTGTAGAAATCTGAAGGAATTCCATGGAAATTTGCTGTACTTTTAGTAACCAACAATTCAGAAGTTTAGCTACTGCAACAAGGTGCTGTAAGTAGAATTGTCAAATAAGCAACACCATTTTTTCTTATGATAATAAGAAAAATGTTGCCTTTGCAAGTCCGTTGTTTCCACAAGCTGAAAGGCCATTCCACTCACCCGAGAGTTTCAAATCAAATTTACCACTGATAATTCCTCTATAACATTCCCATATGCTGTAATTCCAAGGAAAACACGTGATGAACAATCATCCTTGGAAATATTCTTTTCAAGCAAGAGCTGTGAGTGAACAGTGATAAGCATCTATTTGTCACTGCAAATACCTTGTGACGTTTACAACTCGCTATTAAAATGAAATAATTCCATGTGGACCACAGGTATTTTGTTGATGTCTATGTGGTTGTATCCTCAATAACCATAAGTCAGTACAGTCTATTTTTATGGTAATAAATGTTTTAAGTGAGACAGAGCAGGATAAGCATAAATTCCTRTGAAATCGTACCCTTTGTTTTGGAGCCATAGAAACAGCTCTGTTCTTCCTTGCAATTTGCAGGTGACTTTGAGAATATCAATTATGTAATTGTCTTGTAACTTACTGACAGCAATAGAAGGTGTTAGCTCTGAATTCAGGTGCTGGGATCYAACATGACACCCCTGTTAACTCTAATGACTCTTAATGGCTGGGTGAAAACATTTTCACTTCCAAGTTATTCTAAGTAGCTTAAAAGAAAATTATACTTTCAACCACACAATTATTTTTTTCTGAGAAATTATTTGCTCTTTGAGGGAAATGTCACCCTTTCATAAAAAATAATAATTTCCTAAATTATAATTAAAAACAAGCTGCTATAATACCACATGTGAATTCTCACTTTTCTAGCCAGAGGCTCCTGTGAGATGTGATTTACATCCTGGAGTTTGTCTCAATGGCTGCAGATTCCTGCCTTGCCTTGCACTAAAAAGAAAGGATATGGACTTGTGCTTCCAACAGAGCAGCCCTGGAGGCCACAAAGCCATGGGGACAGTACTGTGTCTAAAATTATAACTATGTTTTTAGGCACAGTGACATTTTCTTCTATTAGCAGTCGATTTTTAGTAAAAACACTTTCCATCATCCCAGAAAATCAGGGTAAATGGAGGGTGGARAGGAGCAGAATGCTCTGACCCAATAAAGACTTTTGGCAGGTGTACATTAGCTAAACGTGATGTAGAGGTATTAGAGAGCTGGAGATGTGAATAATTAAAGCTATTAATACAAGAAAAAACACAAACTGTAGGAAAGACTTTTATCAATTATCCAGGATAAGGCCCCTCCTTCGTAGCTTACACAGCACCAGTCACTCCATCAGTGAAATCATAATTATTTACACACCACATATTTCAAGCTGATGTTGCATGTTCACTGAATTTCTTCTTTAAGAGAAATAATTGTGATTCTTCAGCTACAACAGGTTTCTCAGAGGTTGCTCTCACTCCCTATGAGACAAGTGTTGCATGCCAAACTCTTCAAAAGATGAATACCTTAAACTGATCAGATCTCAAACCTGCTGATATTTACACTGCAAATCTGAGTTTACAGAGCCTTTCACAAAAGACAGGATGAAACAATTTTCTTCAAAAGCTCATATTGGAATCCATGGGTATTTTATGTCAGAAATGTGTGATGAGTTTGTCTGACTTTGGGGCAGTTTGTTCAAGACCAGGCTCAAAATACTTTTAATTTACAACCACTGTAAAACATCAGTCTGCAAGAACCTCTCTTTAACAGATTAAAAATCAAAAGAAATTCTCTTGAATAGAGTTTTAGTGTACAAAAAGCGACCTACCTAAAAAAACCCAAACCAATCCATGCAGACAAGTCTTGCACAGATGGATACGTGATTCTACCAAACCCCACAATATTCATAATTACTTCTTCTTGCTTATTATCTTTCCAAATGTGAGCTTTCATTTTTATTTAATGGTCCAAAATGCTAGGCCAATAAATTAGAGTTTTAACAGCATTTTGAAAAAATGCATTTTTACATTTTTGTGAATGTGATGGGAGATAAGTGGAAGTGTTTTAAACCTTCCACGAGTACAACCATGCCAGCATTACCTTTACCCTGATGCTAAGAGAATGTATTAATTCATATCTTCATTTAATGAACTAAACCACAAAATACACTGTTTCTCTTCTGTGGGTGTACATACAGGGGAGCAGGATCAGTATTATGACATTTGGTCCCCAAAATCCCTTTCTCCAAAAGGGAAATTTGCTTCTCTCTACTAAGGGCTCAGTCTCTGTCATTGTCCCCTCCAAACAGACTTAACTGCTTGTTCTCCACACATTGTGACAAACTGGAGCAAATGTTTTTATTTCTCAAGCCTTTTTGTTGGAAAAAGAAAATAATCTTCTTTGCAGTTAAGGAGCTGAAGCCTATGAATCGCTTCCCCTGCTTTTCCCAGYAAACACCAATTGTAAAGCACAGAACCAAAATCTACTTATTTTGCTTGAGAGTTCTGTCTGCAGCCCACAAAAACTGGCTGCGAAATCAAAGAGGATTTTGCAGGCTTGGAACAGGAGAAACAATTTATTTCTGTCGAACACTTTGTGCATGAGTGTATCCTTATTTACTCTTATTTTCCATTAGTCTTGCAAATGATTTCTTGTGGGTTATAAAATGTTTTTTTTATTTGTGTAGAGATTAATTTGCTTGCAGTGGAAGGTATCTAAAATTTATAAGTGAAATACAAAATGCACATAGCAATAAAACTATTTCAGGATGGGATGCAAGAACAAAGATTAGGTAAATGTGAGGAGAGAGGGAAATAAAGGGCTGYATCCACACCAGAAGTACCAGTGAGGACAGTGGGTGCTCGAGGTCACTGCTCTGCCCAAGCCCAACCAGCCCTGCCCATTTCTGTCCGTGCTGAAACACCAATTAATGCCTCAGCCATCACTCCTGGTCCCTGACATTCTCTGCACACTTGGTTGGTACAACTGGCTGGGTGGCTGTCCTTTAACAGACAATTTACAAGGTGCTGCAACAGATGCTTCTCTTTCCTTCTCTGTAATATGATAAGCAAATCCTTTCCAATTAAAGATAGAATGCTGACCTGAATAGTTTGCTGCATTTAAATAATAGAAGCAGTAAAGACATAATAAATAAAATCCTCATTATAGCATAAACCTTCTTTGAGTGATTTCTCCTCGTTTGAAAAACAGCTAATTGACTGTACCACTGTAACAGCTGCTTTGAACTGATGATTTGCAGAATGCAGATGGGTTATTTAGCAACTGGAAAAAAATTGGAAGTGGAAAGGCAGCATTGCCAACTCGAGTCGAGCAGCTACAGGTGTATTTTTTGTCACATAAGGGCAGGGAAAGCCTTTTGTCACTCAGGGAAAGCCTTATTAATGTGAGCAAAGATACAACACAGAGCAATGGTTCAGTTCAGGAGTGAATAGAAAACACAAGGGTAAATGTGCAGCTTACAGGAAAAATACCTTCACTGCAAGRAATTCAGTTCTCGTATAACACTGATTATTACTTCTGACAAACATTCCCAATGCCACCAGCTTTGAGTACACATGCAAGAATAAAGTGTTAAGCAAAGTGTTTAACTACTTTGTATTATTGAAATCTCATTCCTGACCAGTTTTTTTTCTTTTCTTTCTTACTTTTTTTTTTTTTTAATGTATTAGTGACAAAAAATGAAGAAAGCACTGATCTGTCCTGGGTAAAAGTATGTCTCAGCCATCTCCTTGAAGCCTGCTAGGGTAAATAGATGTAATTTTATTGGGATAAATGGAGTTGAACCAATTTTAAGCTTCACTGAAGYTTCTGGAGCTGAGGAAAAAATATATCCCTTGTTTCGTAAAAGAATAAAAAAATTTGGTAAAGAGGAATAATGATAAATCTAACTGCATCAGGATCTAAAAGATGCAGCAGAATCATTTATTTCTTGAGTATTCTGTGAAGAGCTGGCAATGTAACACTAAGTACAGAGTTATTTTTACTTACAAATGCTGCTTGATTGTTCCCTWCACTTGATTTTGTTTTAGAAGAGTGAGGCTACAGATTTAAATTCTTTGCAGGAATTCTTTTGGTATTTCTTCAAAAACTATCAATACTCCCAGCTGAAAGATCATCCTTGTGAAACATCAAGAGGTTCCCAAAGTAACTGATTGACTTTCAAAGAAAATTAATTGCCTTGTTGCCTTGCATTTTTATATGGGGAATGATCAGCTCAACTCTTGTTTTCGTGACTGTTGYAAAATATCCTTCTCAGTCATGGGCAGAACACATGGTTAGTGATACACACACAGATAATTCAAAATATCCACCAAACAAATAAGGAAACATGCAGGTAACCTCAGAGCTCTCATTTCTCTGTTAGAGTAGCAGATCAGTAAAAATCTTGTTTACATTGGAATGGTTATGAAAATAGCAGTGAGGTGAAATCAGCTTCTTTTGCTCTGAATAATGAAAATTGCTTTGTATGTATTCAGAAGCCTTCGATCAAGATATCCTCTCCAATAGTATATTCTGGGTTTGTTTCTCCTCTCTCATCGTCTTTTACTCTCCCACTTACTGCAATGAGAATTTTAAATTCAAAGGGATTAAAAAAAAAAAAACATTTGAAAGCAGTAACCCAGCCTTCAACAGCAAAAGACACCGTGCATGTCACACACACAGAGCGATGCTGAACAGTGAGCCCTCTGCTATTGCTGTGGTTTGGAAAGGACAGAACACACAACCACTCCATTCCCCCTTCCTGGAGCCACTACATCTGTATGGAAACAGCTGTAGCAGAAACACAGAGAAATGAGGATAAGGAAAATGGAATATCCATGTTGTCCCATTCATAGGGAAAGGCAGCAAAGGGAAAGCTCAGCTGAGGCTGGAAACTGCAGTGGATTTCTGTGGCCAGGCCATGCAGAGCCATGTTACTGGTTTAGAATAAACCAGACTCTTGGCCAGATTTATATCCAGACACTGCCAACAGTCCAGGAGAATGCTGGAAGCACGGAATGGCACTTTTCACTCTTCACTGATTTGCAACTCAGGAATTTTCACTGCTAAACATTGACTCCTCATCCTGATACAAAATACTTCCAGGAGATATTTATGGCAGAATTGAMTCTACACCTGTATCTCTAGAGGAGACTCAATTAAATTTTTGAATGTGACAGGCTATCTATTTAAAATTCAAAATTTGGATGTAAGAGCAAGAGTTGCAACTAATTTTGACCATTGTCAGCATACCTGGACTGTGCTCCTACTGCTAATCAGATTTAAAAAATAGAGCAGCATTTATTGATACATGAGCTGGTCTGGGTTTCTCTGCTTTTTTAACTGTTATTTCCTCCACAAACACACAACTTTTTAAAAGTCTTTAAGAATCAGCCCTTCTTGGCTGCTGTGCCAATACCGAGATATTTCAGCAGTCACCTGAAATCAGTGATTGTGCTGTTCCCATAAAGATTGTCATGTGCAAGTTGAACGTTTTTATTCCAAGCCCTCCATTTCCTGATGGCACCTTTGGCTGGGACGAGGAAGTTTCAGGCACTCGTCCTTTCTCAGCTCCTTGTAAGACCAGAAGCATTAAAGAGGAGTTTATGAACATTTCCAACAGCTCCCTAGAGAGCACATGCTAAAGATTARTGGTATCTTCTTTTCCACTCAATTATAGAATTTAGCGAGGAGAGATTTTGAAGGAACCGTTTAAGCGCTTAATACCAAAGTTTTAGGGGGCAATTCTGGRAAGTATAGATATAGCTGTAAGTCTATGCTACTCCTACTTCATTTTCATTTAGAAATAGATAGTTAATAAAATAGTAAATTCCTTAACAAAGGAAATAAAATGGCTTTTTTAAATAGAAATTTCTCCACTTAAAATTCTTACACACATTACAACTGCACTATCAGAAAAGTACTGGTTTAGGATAATATACTTATTCAACTCAATTCTAAAAGGGACAGATAATTCCCCTCTCCCTATAAACACAAAATTTAAAGGGCAACATTGTAGTTCAATGATGAACTACATTCAAACTGTTTCAACTGAGGCATGTTATGCTGATTACTAACAGTGTAATAATTTCTCTTAACAAATTTGTAATTCTAATCAGCACTGGCTTTCTGTCAAGTTGTCAATGTCCATCTTATTATTGTCCCTGATAATGAAATTATTTAAGCATCAATCAAGCATGAATGTTCTATTTTTGGTTGAAGAACAGCACATTAACATGGAGAGCGTAGTTAAAGCCCTTGTAGTGCTTAATAAATGGATCTCATCAACCGAAATTATCTACCTAAATACCTGCATGCAGATGTTCATGATTAACTGTTCAGAGATATGTATGGCCATCTTTAGGAAACCTAAGGGTTTCTGATTAATCCTTAAGGTACAGAAGACCTAGAAACAGCAGAGAAATCCTTGAAGCAAATCCTMCAAGAACTCTGACACGACGGATGATTTCAAATGAGACCACGAATGGCTCCAAAATGCCTGGGAAAGGACCATAAATGAAGGACAAACCTCATGGGGCTCTTTGGGATTGTGCTGTACATCTTGGTACCTTTTAAAGGCTAACTGAAAGCAGAAGAAAGGCATCACCATATTCCATCATTTGCCATATAGAAAGCMTTTGGAAAATGCATTTTCTGAGMTGGTTTCTGCTCCCATCTCTCAGGRTGGCACACACAGCAATTTCCAGCTCCATTGGAACAGCCAGGATCTCCCCTGGAGCCAGAGGGGAAAGGAACAAAACACGGCACTTTTCTGCGCTGCTCTGGCATAAAACACGACATAAAGCACATTAATGAGGTTTATCAAACTGTGTCATAGAGGCAGGCTGCACATATGTGCAAACATACATTTGCAGTTGGGTAAATAGGAGTCCTGAAGGAAAACAGAAAAAACAAGAGGAGAGGCAGGAAAATTCTGGATTCCTGTGTTTAGGAACTGAGCTAACCTGAGCTGTGTCCTGGAAATGCAGCCTGAAAARATGTCATGCGTATTCGGGGCTTGGATCCTTCGCTAATATCATTTTCAAGTACATTTGGCTCTGGATAAATGGGATACACAGAGCTCTAATTTAGTCTTTATGTGTGTACTGAATACACTACTTGAGTTACCACCCACGTTATTTTCAGCTAATTCAATACCTTACAAACAATCTTTCCTCTTTTAATATATTCTAAAGTACATTTAAGTATCTCAAAAATACAAATCAAACCTCTTCAGAGTGCAATAAAAGCACAATAAAGCAGGTCTAACACATAATCAAGCATAATAACCACATATTTAAAGGTGGGAAATGAACTCCTATAACACTTGCAAAACTCAGCYAGTGTCCAACATTTCAGAACAAGAAAAAATTCTGCAGACTGAATTCACCAAGCTATCCAGATAATACTTCCAACTATCCTTTAATGTAAGTTCCAACTATTTCTTTTCATAAAATATGCAAAGATTAAAAGGAATGAGACAGAAACCTTAGAATAGCAAGAAACTACTGATTCTTCTCAGCCTACTAGAGCCATGTATACTCATGAATTTATTCATCWTTTAGAAATGCAGACATTTATTCAGTAGTGGGCTGTGCTTGTCTAAGAAACATCTAATTCTTAGATAAAAGGGAAAGACAGGTCTGTAAAYCACTCAAAAATTCATGAATAGATTTCATTTAGCTTTTTTATCATACACTTTTCAGAAAAAATTACTTCAGCAGGGAATGAAAACAAAACTTATCCAGAAAAATAGCCTAAAATTTATGTCCATTTGGTTTGGATGTTAAAATACCACAGTGTGCCTGTAGAAATTACTACAATAAAGAAATTTAGGTATTTTCACTTAGATGGTGTGTTCTAATGGCAGATGTAAGGTGAGAAACTCTGCTGTTGAGTGAATACACTGACATTTCTCTGGTGGATTTTCTGCATAACATAAAAGCATTCTACAYGAGGCATTCTCCTTTGGATTTCTAAAATATTCACAGACAACTAGGATATACACGCAAAATCAGGGCATTTTAGAGAAAATCACTACCTTCAGCTTGCAAATGGCAGGGAGGATGGAAAATGACAGAATTTAAAGAATAAAAAGATAACTTCCCYGTCTAAATTTAGCTGTAAGAGCTAAAAGTCAGACACTATGCAGGGCTTCAATTCCTCCTGCATTTGCATAAATAGCAGCAGAGCTCCAAGGGGGCGACCTTCTGCAAGTACAGGTATTTATAGGAGGCAGCTGGGGATTCCAGGGGAGGTGAATTCTGAAAAGGCTTTTGGGCCCTAATCCTGATGTACCCGAACCCAAATTTCCCTTTTTTCAAATGTTCTATTTGGCTGACCTGAATGCTCAAACAAGACAATGCCACTGATGCTTTCAATTACTTGAACAGAATATGCAATAACTGCTCTAAAATAGAAAAATACTTGCTGAGGTTTTAGAAATCTTTGCCAGGAATAGGTTCCCTATGACAGATTTTTTTTTTTTTCCCCCCAGGTGTTTCCATAACGAGTTCTGATTTTTATTCCATCCATAAGAACTAAGAAAAACGGGTTTTAACTAGTTGTTATAAATTTTATAGTGAATCTTATTGGCAAATAAGTGCTTAGTTTTGGAAGGACTTGTGAAAGTATTACACCTATAGAACAAAATGGATTTAACTTACCCRCTGGAAAACTTAGAAAGCACATCTAATTCTCTTTATTTAGGAGTGGCTGTGGCAGGAACCACGACGTGATCCAGAACTGGTGGTAGCTTGGAAAAGCACCGCTCTGGAAAGCAGTAAGGTCACGCAAAACCCTTTAAAAAATACAAAAGGCAGTTAAAAAAATTAACATTTAGAATAGGAAAAGATTCTCCATTTTTTTTCTTTATTTTGACAGTTTGACACAGACAATCCCACCTTTACCATGTATAAAGGCTGTGAACAGAAGATCCTTTGATAAGATCAAAATATTTTTGCTCACAACTGTTCAATTATTCTTCCTCCATGTGATCACAAGTTAGAAACTTCCCTCTTGTCAATACATGATCAAAATCTCTAAACAATCTGACAAACTCAATTTATTCATTTTCTCCAGTTCTCTCAGGCTGATATTCAGGGTTAATTATGCTCCTGACAGAAAGACTGCAACTTTTGGAGGAAATGTTGTAACTGGAAACTTCCAGCCATTTTTCTGAGCAGCACATGGTTCCACAATCCCCAGCCACATGCTGGATAACAGGTCAGAAYTTTTTCCTGATATTAAAGGATTTCTTTAATACGTCACTGAGCAACACCAGTAAGTGATCCCATGCAACACCAGTAAGTACCCAAGAATCCTTGCCACACTCTGTGGCAAAACACTTCTGTGTTTTGAGGTGAATTATACCTCAAAACACAGAAAAAAAAAAACAGAAAGAAAAACGAAGTTCTGTTTTCTAAAATAAATTAGTCAATAAACAAAAATCACTGTCCGTCCACATCCAGCACATGGATTTTAGTTGCCTGGATTAAAATGGCAAAGCAATAATGCTGTTCTGTTGTACAGCTCTGAAGCCAATTGAATTAATATCAGAAAATCTTCCTTTGAAATCATGTTAATAAAGGATTATTGTAGCATCAGTTTTGCATAATATTTTATGTATGAGCTTATAAACTACAATAATAAAATTCRTAATCAGATAAGACATTTCTGTTGTTCGAAGGAAAATACTGCCATAAAAACACATCCCAATTGTTAAATCAGCAACCCAACCCTGAAACCAAAGCCATCATCACTGTGTCAACTCATCTATAGTCAGAATGCTGTTGGGAATAAAACGTTTCCAGTACTGCTAATATCACCACTTCAATAGCTCATTTAGAGGAAAAAAGCCTTATTGTTTCATCACTGCTTGAATAAACTCTTCACATCTGAGRATTTATTACTTTAATTACAAAAAGTGTTGCATATTATTTCAGGACTATCGAAAAACTATTTCTCTACAAAAGTGCTGAGATACTTTCATATTTATGGGTATATCAGAAAAAAGTTAGGAATTTTTGATGGCATAAGTTTGAAAAACACAGATTTACAGACTCCTTTTTCAGTTTCTTGTAATTCAACTGCTGTCACTGGCCTGATTTCAGAAAGTCCCTCAAACAAGGAGTCCAATTTAAAAGGTTGCCATCTGGGAAGTAAAAGAAGGTAATTATTCAAAAGAATAAGAGTGCTTACAGTGCCTCGTTTTTTGATAGCAATGAGGCATGCTGTTTCCATATTTTCAGGTAAAAATGCAGCAGTGAAAGCAATACTTTTGCAAAGATGTATCTGACATAATGAAAAAGGTGTAGGAATAGACCCTAGAAATRAAACAGAAATAAAACCCTAATTGCCACCCACACTAGATGTAACATTAAAAACAAAAGAGGGGGCAAAGCAGAGATCTAGAGGTGTCAAGCAAAAAAGAGACAGCCACAGACACAATCACTACTGTGTTTCAAAGATCTAGGCACTGTCATGGCACTGATTATTCCTATTCCCATTAATCCATAAATTAATGGAAATATAAGAYTGGAAAAGAGAATTTCAAGAGCAGCAACAGGATTCACAAGTATTTATTAAAAACCCCTAAAAATAAGAGCAACATCAGTAAAATATCAATATACTTTTTTAAGGGGAGGAGATAGAAATAAATCTGGAACCTTGGAAACTACCTGGGAAATACAAGAAGCTGGTCCCTCATTGCTCTTGGCAAGAGAAGCAGCATCAGTTCCGTGCAATCGAGCTGGAGATGCTACAGTCATACATCACAGCAGTGTGGGGATTTTCTCCTTAACCCTTGGGAAGGATATGAAAAATACCTGTGGGGTTTTTTTAACCCTTGGGAAGGATATGAAGAACTGTGTGCCTATGAGTTCCATCTGATTTCTAAACTTACTGTTAAAAATATCTCATGGACTGAGTTTAAAAGAGAAAAAGAAATACCAGTCAGGAAATACCGAGAGTGACATATCCTAAGGAAGTAATTAAAGCTCAACATTATTTATCAAATCTTGAATCACTTCCTCCAYTGTTGGGTTCCTTATGGAATAACTCAATCTCGCAGTTCCTCCCAGCATTTCACAGACTGGCATCTTCCCACACAGAGAACACTGTTCCAAATTGTTTTACTAGCAAAACTTAGCAAGAGATTTTGCACTCATTTGCATGTGTCTGGTACTTTGTGCATGACTGATGACACACTGAAGGCTTTTATTTTTGCWAAGTTACTCCCTGTAATATTGTGCAAATATCAGTGCTGGTGACTGATTTTTCCTCAGTCTTGAGTATGGGAGTGAACACCAATGCCCTGGGGTAACCAAAGATGAGCCTGGGGTCAGTGAAAAGCAGATGAAAACARTTCAGAAATTGGATATTTCATTAAGTTTCTTGCCACTTGAAGATAAAGTATTCTGTCATAGCAGATCCAAACAGCTGAATGACCAGTCACTTGTAAAATAATATGCAACCATATTTCTTTTTCAAACAAAAGCCGAATTTCAAAATAGGTTTTGAAGCAGCATTCTGCAAAATCAGTTCAACCAAGTGTTTGTTTGTAGACTGCTCATTCAAACGATTCTAATGAAGTTCAGCAGTTTACATGGTCCCTCTGTAGTAAACTCAAGAATCTGACATAAACAGATAAAAGTTGATATGCAGCTGATGAACTTTTTTTTTCCTGAGGGCCTTAAGTTTCCAAAATCTATTAAGACTTGAAAAAACCCAAGATCTACCCCAGCCTAATTATCTAAGGGAGTGAGTCATTTGACAAAACATCTCTCTGATTCATAAGCTACTTGCATAATTTAAAAGCTGCTACTGCTTACCCAGCCTACACCACTCCTGGTGAAACTAATGTGTAATAGTGGTGTTGGCATACTCTGGAGTAATACGTGAGAGGATTATTTTCTGCCRTCTTTATACCCTAATTTATAAAGATGTGTCTATGTATACAGAGAGATCAAAACCATCTCACCATACGGTGCTTTTAGCATATGGTTCCTTATCAGTGCCTCAGCCATTTAAAGGTGAAGAAAAACTCCAAACCATGTGATAATATTGAGTACTGGGATGCATATAATCAGGTTTTTCCTTTGTGGACAGTCCTAAAGAATTAATAACCAAGAGATGCTTATTTTGGTAAACTGTAAGATATCAAAAATTCATTTATATTTTCAATTTTTTAAATGTATGTACTAAACAGAATATTACCTTCAACTATTCTTTATGAAAATTACCAGGAATAAGATTCTCAATGATTACTGGTTATCCAGTTATTTCATATTACAAGATAATCTGAGATGATATGAATGGGTTTAGAAGAAAATGATAAATAATTTTAAAAAGCACAGGACAAAAAAGGAGAGGAAGTTCCAAAATAAAGAGGGGGGTGGAAAAAAAAAACCAGTGACTAAAAAAACAGAATTTTAACACAGGGATATGATACAGTAATACTATATGAATTTCTTGGCTGCATAACCAGATTACGAGCTAAATTGTAAATGTTTACTCTGCTGTTACCATCAGTTATTTTCCCCTCCAGTTTGAGCTCAGTGGGATAATYGTGCCCAGAGCAGTATTTAGGCTTTCTGAGCTGTGGCAGTCCCAGCCTCCTGTGGCTCTCTCTATCACCACAGTGGAACAGAACTCCTCCAAGGCAAGTTCAACTCCCCTCCCATCCTCCAGAGGGTAATTCAGAGTATCCTCTGGCCCTTCACTGCCTGTCTGAGGTGGCCTGGGAGATCAAAATCTCTTAGACACCAGCTGGATGGTGTTTAAATATAGATACAAGAACTGTTTTCTTGCATCCCCAAAAGTGCTTAAATTACCTCCTAGGAGAGWACATGGGCAAGAAGCAAGGAGGACTTCATCAGCAATGCCTTCTTGAAATTACTGCTCCCAAGAACAAGATAAAATGGAACTCTAAGTGTCCAGTGAAAGGAAACTGTGGGAAATCACTCTGGGTTAGCACCACCTAAAACGCAGCTTGTGTTTAGAATAATGATTTTCAATCCATAGGTAAACCCTTTCCTGAGTGCTTTGTACTTATGCATCAAAGCTCATCAAGGCTTCATAATTTTTCACAGATACCAAACACTTACCCATTTCAGAGCCCTAATATTCCCCATCACTGGGAAAGAATCTTGTAATACAGATATACATTTATTCTATTTGTCTATAACATCCTTTGTTACGCAATTTCTTTTCTGTTTGCTTTCCTCCCTCCTTTTGTACATTGTCAGTATAGTAAGAAGTCAATCATGGGCTTGGGAAAGTCATCAATGACTTCTAAAATTTCCCAGGAACTYACTTTACAACAGCCAGCACATTTTCATTTCAAGAGCAATGAAATCCAGGGAAAAAAAACCATCTCTCTAAGCAAAACCCAGCATCCTTAATTCCAAGTTACACCTCAAATGATGCAACWTATTTATCTATCTCTTATTTATCTATCATGTGATTTTACTCCAGCAACCCAAACGCTTCCAAAAGGTGTCTGTACTTGAGATTATCATACTTAACAGAACTTCTAGAAATAAAGTATTTATCCAAATCCCAGTTTGAAAAGTGAAAAAAAAAACCCCAAACTATTTAAAAGTAATTGTTCTTGTTTGTTAAAATGTAAAATCATGTGAGATATTAAGTCCTGCATATAAGTAGAAAATCAGATGAAACTTCGGGTCTATATATTYGATTGATATAAAATTCAAAATTTTAAATACCATTTCTCCTTGCTTTATTCATGACATCTGAATTCCAATTTCCTTCACACAAAATCAATTCATGGGGTACATGCAAAATACATCAAATCACTTTATTCTCACTACTGTACAAAACTGTTCCATTAAAGAAATCACCATGGGCAATGTATTTATTCAATTGCATAAACTAGCTTAGTAATATTAAGGARACTTCAGGAAAGTTTCAGAAGACATCTCTCAAATACATTTCCCCATTAAAAAATGGCAATTTCTAAAAAATATTTTCCAGACAAACTTTTTTTTTTTAATAGATGTGTATGTCTGTACTATCAAGGTGAAGCTGTGGGGTTCTACAGCTGATTTTCAGAGAGTCAGAGAATGGTTTGGGTTGGAAGGGATCTCAAAATTGTCTACCCCCAAACCCCAACTCCCTCAACCGTCTTTTTGTTGTTTGGGTTTTTTTTGGGTTTTTTTTGGCAGGGGGTGTTCCATACCTCACAAACTRCTTTGCCTAAGCTCTCAATGCAAAGCCTCACACAGCAGAAATGAAGGATTTCCTTGCTCTTGCTACATGGGAGAAAGACTAAACATAAGATAAAACAGGACAGGTGAAAGAAATAGAATCACAAACACTCTCCCTTGTTTGCCATGGGGCAGGAATCGTGACAGCAGTGAAAAGCACAAGCCTTTGAAGCTGACCACTGTGCCTGGATGTGGATTGTGTTGCATTTGTTTAACAAAACTTAAAGCTTCTGTGAATTATGCTTAGCGTGTCAAGCATTGCCTGATCTGAAACTTYCATATTATTTTCTTTAAAGGAATCCTTTACATTTCAATTTCTACCTGAATGAGATTCATCCAATTTTGAAATGGCAAACCAGTTTTTGCCAGGTGACAAGAACAGCAACAAGTTTAAAAATCAAAGAGAGAACTTTTATTGCCTACCTTTCTCTCAGTGGAAGTTATGAATATGCYGAGGAGCAGCACATGAAAGAGAAGCAAATTAAAAATATGCTAATATTTTGTATTTCTTTTATGATATGGCAGGAAGTGTGCAGCTTGGATAAATCAAACTACACAAAATAATTAAAAGCCGAATGTAACATTCAAATGATGACTAATAGAAAATGATAAAGAGTTCATAAATAGGAAGTATTAAACACAGTAATTAGTACATCAGAAACTGCAAGGGAGCTGAGTATCTTCAAAGTAAATGTCTGTTCTCCCTCTTGAGCGAGAAAACACTCAAACTTATCAACACAAGCTCACATATGTTGGAAACCACCTTCTCTTCCTTTAATTGCTAATGAAATAGTTAAAAGCTTGGGCAAATTATTGATAAGCCACCATTGCCAAGCTAACAACTCTTTCCCGCATTGCTGACCTGCTCTCAGGTGTTACATTTAAGGCACCTGTTTAGATGTTTCTATTTTTAAGTGCAGAAACAATTTATTATCAAATTTATTAATTTAAGTATTTGTTCTACAACTATTTTGTCACTTGCAGAACATTAAAACAGGAATGAAAGCAAGAACCTATAAAGCACTAAAGCACTTTGATGTACATTAGAAACCAAAACAACAATTTTTCTGAGGGACAAAATAATAGTCTGAAATAATAATTAGAAACCCCATAGTCTGAGCATATACAAAATGTCATAGAAAGAAGCTGAACTGGAAAAAAAAAAAAGCCCCACAAAACTAAACTCTATTTAAATAGAAGTATCATTTTCATCAATGAGAACCAAAAGCAGCACCCCCTGTGAGGTGATCATAAATACACGAGTTTTTTTTAACTGCAAGCTTTTTTTTTCATGGATATATCAGCTTTATCTAAAAAGCAGGAGAGATAATGAAAATCCTGACCAAAAAACACAGCTAAATTGGATTAATATCATGGCCTAGTGCAGTAAGAAATTCTGTAATCAAAAGAACGAATGTCTCTGATACTGCATTAACAGTTTTGAGACAAAGGGCTCTTGCACTCAAATTACAATTTTTAAAGCTGTCAAGGACACTGAGCTATAAAACCATTACTAAAAGGAACTGTATAACTGTATTCATCATTACTAAATCTCGACCTTTCTCAAGAATATCACAGAAGGTGCTYATTCTCCTGGTGAATAATATGCTGACAGTTATCAACAGAAATTAAGTGCTTGTTCAATAAAAAGCTTTTCAATTTTTTACCCATTCTCCAAAATTTAAATGCAGCAGGGACTGCACTCTGCCTCTCTCTGCCTTCCTTTTTGTCACCAAAAGAATAGCACAATGAAATTACTGAAAATAATCCCAAATAAAACCCATTCAAACAGTCAATTCTGGGAATATAAASTGCCCTCTGAATGTAAAAGCAGCTGTCCAGGTGTCAAACATATCTGCAATACCACATTCCTGGAGTCTGAGCGTTACCCTGGGTGGTTTTTGGTAGGGGTTGTTTCGTTTATGGGGTTTTTTGCTGGGATTTTGTGTTTGTGGGTATTTTTCCTTTTTTATTTTTTTCTTTGCTCCATAACTRTTACCACAGAGCCACAAAAGTGAAGGATGCTTAACAAAAAGTCCATTGCTCTACCTACCCACCCACAGAAATAAATACAAAAGTAAAACAGCACCACAAAGGGAACACCTGATGGCTTTGGTCACAACAGCAGGATTTAATCTGTCTTTAAACGTTTCCATTAAAACAGATCCCTTTTTGTTCACTCAGCAGCTTGCTCGGGCAGATGTGCCTGCTCAAACCCTAGAAGACAAAGTTGTGTTTCCTAAGCTCACCCTGTACAGAGCAGCTGGGCAGCCATAAGGCACAGGAGCCTCGACTGGTACCAATTAACTGCCACACGTGTTCCAGTTAATGCAGCACAATCGGCTACTGCTTCAGCAGAGACTCAATTCCCCTTGAAATATCAGCTGGCAACAAAAGAAAACCTTCCCAACCCTCCAAGGCCTCATTACTGCACATTAAAATATTCGGGGCTTGGAAGAATTACAGACATAAGCGAAAAGGCATTATTAAACAGAGCTCCTTTCAACACAAAACTGAACAATTCCTTTATTGAGTAATAACAAAAACCTCCCACTGATGCCTTATCAATCAGGCTAATCTGAAAYAGAGGCCAGACAAAGTTAAGAGAATGAGAACAGACAACTTTAATCCAGGCCTAAGATGCCTACTGCTACATTAGGGCAGACAAAGCCTCCTCATCCTAAGGCTACACCCAAAATGGACACTGAGTCATGAGATCTTCACCTTTTATAAGTTCTGCCTTATTAACATATTRGGTCTTAATTCTCCAATGATCTTTTCAGGTCATGATGTCAACCACCCCAAACTTGCTCTCCCCCAGCTCACTGTTGTTTCCATATTTTGGGGCTCTGAGGCAGCGAAGTGTCCTTGGATTCAGGCTCAGAGAGGGATTGTTTTGTCTAAAGATGGGAGAATGGTAGTTTTTAGTGCTGTACTAGGGAAGTACAAGAATACAGATGCATGGAAATAGAGAAACTAAAACTGCTAAGGCGTCACCACAATGATAACACCGTGAAAGTTATTCAAACTGTTTTGGTTGGGATAAAGCAGTAAAAGCAGGAATTAGAGCTGGAATTCACACTGGTTGCCTGCCCCTTGTCAGGTTTGAGGTGCTCTATGGACTCACCTGTCTCCACTGACCACAAAGAAATCCTTCACTCCTAAGCTCAGGCAGGTCGAGCCACCTTCATCAGGTGCCTGAAAACAGCAGCAAACACCCTGGAATGTTGAATATCCATTGCCATTAACATCAGTGTCTGAGCCTGCATCCAGAACGAGCACACGATTACAGTTTCCAGGCTGGGACAAAGAACCAGGGTCATCCCTGCTGATCTGAGGGATCTGGGGCTTCTCATCCTCAACAATCTGAAGCAATGTAAACTCCCCACGAGTTACACATGGCAGGACAGGAAATTAAACTGGCTTTACTCAGGGTACACCGCAGGCATCAGACCAACTTCACTATGAGAAAGGGAATTATGAATGAAAATGGACAGCAGTGAAATTCTCTTTGTAATTAGCCCTGAGGGAAGGGAAGGTGAGGGAACAAATACCTCCCCCCACTAAATGCTTTACTAAACACTAATTTATTGAGGATCACTTTAAAATAACAGAGTGCTCTGTGTGTGTCCCTCACAGAGCTCTCACAGAATCCTGCACGACASCTAGCTAGTTCTGTTCTTTAAAGATAATATAATTAAATCAGGTATYGACTGCCTGCCTGCCATGGTTGATTCATTTCTAATTAACACTGCTGCAACAATGAAGATCACACAGGAAAAAAAAAATTTWAAAAAGGCAAYGAGTTGTCTTAAAAGAGCAAGGTCAGGGCCTTAACAATGATAATGAGATTTCCTCCCACTTCTTAAGTTTAAAAAGTTACTTTTGTGAAAGTTTATATTACTACAGCAATCCCTATTATTCTGCTGCATATGAACATTCACACAATTAGCCAAGGCRGTAAAAATCTGTTAAGTTTGAAGGGGGACAAATTCCAGTATCGGTCCTCTATGAAGAACAGGSCCTGTCAGGTTTTACAGGATTTCAATGAGCTGCTTGCTTTTCAGGACTTATTATTGTATTAAAATGTAATGCACATTCTTAAACTCCAAACTTTACTCAGAATCCTGAATATTAGAAAATTCTATTGAGTACTTGTTGCAGACAAATTACAAGTACTTTTAGACCAAATCAAAGCGTCCACTTAAAGAATAATTCCCCTTTCAGTTCTTGTGATCATTGGTATCTGYTATTCTAACAAAAACCTCCCAAAATGGTAAAACCAGATCATTTCAATTTGCTAATAATGCAATCAGAATGCCAGTCAGACCAGCAAAAATGCCAAATATGAAGTTAAAATTCCACCTTCAGATCGCATCAGACATTTTTTGGAGAACATCTGCTCTTTTTGTACAGCTGGCTGTCATCTCAAGTTGGTTTCCTTGTTTTCACACAAATAATCTGTTGCTGGAGAGCCAATATCTGCACCTCCTTGTGTTTACATTTCTGATATACACGCATTAAAGCCCACAGGAGAAGTTTAATGTAAGCTTTCTGTCATCCTTCACTTTTGGCTGCATGAACATTCATTTGACAGCATTGCAATTCCCTCAGAATCTGGGATGGATTTCCAAGGCCTCTCCCTTTCCTATTCTGAGCTTTCCTGGAGAACGCAGCCTAACAGGCAATATATTTTAATGGGCCTTCGGAGAGATTGTGGCATTGCTAAAATAACACAACTCAACAGGCAGGAGAGGGCTGTGTGAGCTGCATAATGTGGCTTCAGAGCAGATGAAGATCCTTCTTCAATGAAGGAACTGTAAAGTTAACAGAGGCAAGAAAAATGTGATTAGGAGMCAGATTTCTTCCTACAGGTACTTGATTTCACAGCAGTTGGTCTCAGAGGTGCTGAGTAAAACTACACTTGAAATAATATAATCCCTGAAGATCCATRCTGAACTGCAGGCAGAAAGTCTTGAAAGAATGGAAATTGTAGCTCTGTTAAATTTGTTTCTCATACACAGAGAGAGCGTTCTTGGAGCTTAAATCTTTATTAACTTGACAGGGTGTGTGACAAAGGGAGGTGTTTGTTAAACCAGTGACATTCCAAAACTGCAGCTCAGATTTATGCTTTGGACTAACCACCAGTTAGACAAA
The DNA here is from genome assembly GCF_030028575.1 of Malurus melanocephalus. Lineage (NCBI taxonomy): Eukaryota > Metazoa > Chordata > Aves > Passeriformes > Maluridae > Malurus > Malurus melanocephalus. Next base: position 347,349 of record NW_026623537.1, read on the forward strand.
AGCAGGACTGAAGCTGCTCTTCCCTCACTTTGTTCTAAKACTTTCACACTAGGTTTGTAACTTATTACAGGTCTCAGTCTCCCAGCATTTCACTCTAAGTACAAAATAATTTTATTTAACAGTGCCATAACAACACTTCCAAAAAATGGCTTCAAGGCCACTGTTAAATACAGGCATTGGTAGGAAAATGAGATATTGTTTCAGTAAAACTGAAGTTACTTCAGAACATGTTTCTCGGTAGGCTGGTAACTCAGAGCCATTTCACAGAAATAATTTGATTTCATTAAACACGTGGTGGTTTCTTCTGTTACACTGCTCCTTGGAGCTCAGTGAGGGTGAATATTGCTGCAATATGAGAACAGGCACAGACCCAGGGAGKCTGGACAAAGCCCCTTACACAGACTTCTGACAGTAAAACAGCACAAGCTCAGGCAGTGCAGAAAGTGCAATCCTSTTTTTAGCTGATAGAATGGTGTTTTTGGAGAAAGTGTAAGACTGGAGAAGTTCCTGCTTCTRCTTCTCTCTCTGTCCATTTAATTTGAGCTCTGAAGTTCTGATATCCCTTAAGGAGGAAAAAACCCCCACATTCTAGGTATTTGTGGGAAGCAGTTTAAAATGAGCAGACTGAAAGCATTACTATGAAATCTAGATATTCTCCATTTTGAAAAGACAATGTTTGAAGAATTTTTGCAGACAGAAAAGCCTTTCGGTTGTGCCGCTGCATTTGTTTTCTCCAGCATACACACTTCTGAAAAATGAAAAATTTTGCAGTATCTTGAACTAGTTATTTGCTGTGTCAAGTTCATACTTTGCAGAAATATAAACAGAAATAGYCTCACTAATGTATTAGGTTTGTGTCTGTTGACTCATAGCAGAAGGCACAAGTTTTAATGGTTTTGACGCATCTGTGACCATCACTTTATAACTTCGTTAGTCTGTCAAAAATGGAAATAAACATGAGATCCTCTAGGGAACTTCAGTTTCCTAAGCAGTCAGTCCTAGCTGCCTTTCAGAAGCTGCAGCAGTAACTCTCATTATGAGGAGATACAGCAACACTGACAGGACCCACTCTGCAAACACTCTCTGGTGTCCCTGCCACGGTTTCACAGGGGAGGAGGAGGCACAACAACAGCTTTGCCAACTTCAGCCCCTTCAGTTTTGTCCTTTCCTGGCGGCTTCCCACCGTGTGTTCTATCCTTCAGGGGTATCACTCAGAAGCATCAACACACTGGCATTCCTGCTAATCATATGCAGTCTCAAAACTTATTTTCTTTTTTTTTTTTCTTTTCTGAGAATGATTACAATCAATACAGACTCTGCCTTGCAAGTACACTTCYATAGCAGTGGCAGAATCTCCACTGCCACCCACACTGCCTTGCAAGATCCTTACTTAAAAGATCTCRTACTCTTTGCAAGGTGTGTGTGACATTTCTAAATTACATACACYGAGAGTTTTTTTAGATTATCATTTGTTAGTTCCTCCTCACTCACCCCCTTCTCCATAGAGTGAGAAATCATCAAGGAGACATATGACGAACCACAGAGGAAGCAACTGCCAGAATGTTTCAGTGTGGATCTAACTGACAGTTCAGAAAGTGGAAAATCCTTTATACATGTCTCATGTAGGAAAACTAGCGCATGCAAATTAGAGTGTCCCCGTTTCTTTGCAGAGGAAGCTGTCTTCAAGCACCTTTTCTTTTTTCCAAATGAGATGCTGCTTTTCTCACTAACACAAAATCCGGAATTCAAACAAGATTTTAAAAGGATTTTCTTTAGCAGTGCAGTATAAGATTACTATGCTTCTCTGATACTACAAAATTATGTGCTCCTTTTTCACTCCAAACTCTGTGACTGTTTCCATAACACAGGGAGCATAAACCACGGCCATACAAACACCATCTAACCCACATCTGATCTGGTTTCACAATCTCTTGATCGTCAATTACATTCCTCAATGCTGTTAAATTTGCAATACCAAAAAATAATCAAGGGATAAACCATTAATAGACTTTTAAAATTTCAGGCTATTTTTTCACTCTGCTCTAAAGCTTTCTAGGCTGGCGGTGAAGAGACAGCCACAGAGACAGCATCTACTTCAGAGAAAAATCAGAACAAGCAAAATAATGCAAGAAGGYAATAAACAAAGAAAACTGAGATTTAAAATTTTCTACATCACACCAAAAGCTAATAACCAGAGGAAGTAAAATGCACTTTGCAGTGCACGTATTTGAAGTCACCTCCAGCAGGATATTTTTGGTGTGCTGGTTTCACACTTTAGATACGGCCATCTACAAAAAGGAATACAATCCCCAGAAGCAGCAAAGGGAGGGTGTTTTGTACAGGAAAGTGAGGCAGGAGCTCAGAGTCACAGCAAAGCAGGAGAACTGTGCCCTCAGCAGCCCTCAARGGGTGATCCTGCAGCACCCCAGCAGGGCAGGGCCAGTGATGGGCACCAGGTTCTGCAGCTGCCCAGAGTGTTGGGCACGTCTGGGGGGTGCTTCTTCCCTCAGGCAACCAGGGGGAGAGGACACCACCTTAAGCTGAACCAGGGGAAATTTAGGGAGGACTGGACATCGGAAAAAAAATTTTTTACAGAAAGAGTGGTTGGGCATTGGAATGGGCTGCCCAGGGAGGCAGTGGAGTCACCGTCCCCAAAGATGTTTAAAAAGGACYGGATGTAACACTCAGTGCCATGGTTTATTTGATAAGGTGGTGATAGGTGATAGGTTGGACTTGATGATATCCAAGGTCTTTTCCAACCCAGTTAATTCTGTGATTTTGTGAGTAATGAATGACTTACACTCATGAGGGATAAAACAAATTGCCATTTTTGTTATCAACTTGCAGTGTAGATCTCCACCAAGTGCTGTTAGTCTTCTGTTTCTTCTCCGTCTCCTCTCCTGTTAAATTCCTCCCTCATCTCATTTTGGGATCCCTTCCCTACCTTTCTGTCTGACTCCATTACAGTGAGGTTTGGCACCATACCATCACCAAAGATACCATTTCTTTCTCCATGCTGTAAACCTGGAGCTAAGAAGGGTTCATTTTCAAAGCACAACTCCAAAAAGCTGCAATTCCCTCATAAAATAAGAAAAAATCCTTATCAATTTAATTAATCCCAAATGAAATTCATGCATCTGAAAGATTCTAATAGCCAGAGAACAAAGATCATGACCAGTTTTCAATAAGGTTTCCTGATTATCAAAGTCASGTCTGTTGTATGCAAAGCTTTTCTTCTCAAGGACACAACAACAAAGAAAAAGAAATATAATAAATAATAAATAATATAATAAATATAATGAAACCCATTTCACATCTGCCCTCTAGATTTACAGAAAGGAATTCCATCTGCAAGATCAATTTTCCAGAACATGGCAGGCACCAAACTCAGAAATTAAAATAAAACTTGTCTGTAGCTACAACAGTGCTAGCAAGGTGCTCTAATACTGATTAATATTAAATATGGTAAAATTCCAAAGATTCAACTTACATGAAAAAACTCACTGAAGTGTTTGAGGGAAGCAAAGAATGAGCAGTGCCTGTCTCTCTCAGAGCATTTTGCATTTAGTACTTTTCCAGTTTTTCTGAAAGGCAGCAATCACTTGGGAGAATGATGTATTGACGAAATACACAAAATCAGATACGTACGCATTTGACTGCCTGATGGAAGAGGAAAATGATTAAGAAAAATCTCAAGAGGACAAGGTCACAGATGTGAAGAAGTGATCCTGATAGTTTCAGAGAAATAGCTTTGGCATTTAAAATATCCCTTTAGAACAAGAAGCACAGATTTTAAAACTAATTATGATAAAGATAAAACTTTTTGATGATCAAGTAMGAATGGCATGTGGTTGATGCATCATAATTCAGATCATATATAATTACAGAAAAGTGAATAAAAAGACTTTGAGTTTCTTCTAAAGTTGCTGTCTATCAACTGTTTTGATGTAGATAACTAAAGGCACCTATTCAATGARAAACACATRAAATGCTCTTTCTGAATGKTTTTTTATCCACAGAGTTCTTGTAYCATTTCAGTCTAACAAGACAGAAAGAGCTGGGCAAGGCTGACTTTGATTGTGGATTTCAAAGCCATCAGCATTTACTGAATTTGAAACAAGCAGTGCTTTGGTGATCTCAGTTCCATCCTGGGTGGGGRACAGCCCCCTCACAGCTCCAACAGTTTATCCTAAAGTTTTCTTTACATGATTTAAAAGTATGTTATTTATGAACAAAAAAAAAACCAGAAAAATAACCAACTAATTTTACCACAGATGAATCCAAATTGTCACCTTTCCTGAGGGAATACATTTGTTTTTGCTCCGGTGTGTGATGAAATTACCTGAGTGACATCAAGGGACCACAAAAGGCTCAGATCCATGTTAAGGTAATGYTCAGGAAAGGGAGTGGGGCAGATGACACCAGCTGAGCTCTCGGGGTCATGGAATCCTTTAGGTTGGAAAGGACCTTTAAGATCACYCCATTAACCGAACCCTGMCRAGATCCCAGTGCAGCCAATTAACACCGTGGGGATATCAGGTTAAGGTGTGAGCACAGGAGCACTGCTGGGAGCAGAGAACACACCAGGGCACTGCCACCCTGSCTGTGATGCACAGAGCAGCCCCACAGCACAGCAATTTCTGTTCATTGATTTACTCCCCTCTAAGCAGAAGACACAAAAGCATTYCTTGCAGCTGTTCACCTCTGGGTTAATTTTTGAAACTGGAGACCGCTGTCATCACATAATGAGGGACAAAAAATGGTTTTAGTAGAATTCAGCTTGGGGTACATATGTGCAAAATCATATGATACTTCCAAAAGGCCACTGAGGAGCCACTTTCCTTTAACCWGGCTGTTCCACCAAGTGATTGTGTAACCCTGAGGGGATCATGCACCAGGTATTCAATGGGCAAACGCTGGGTCTTCTGTACCTGTCTCATTCTCACTAAAACAATATTTTCTCTAATTACAGCTGTGTAGATTAGGAATTCTGCATGTGAGAGTAGCAGCGTTAGCCTAAAGGAGGATTTCAGATGGATTATTTTTCTTTCCAAGGCTAGAAATTGTCTAGGAATGTTTTGTTCTCTCTGGTTAGACAATGCAATCAAATGCTGTTTGCTCAACATGCAACAAAACATCACAGTTAAACATTCCTCTTTGGTCTGAAAAGGACGSAGAGTTATTCCACTTGAAAATTTCTTTCAATGTCATTTTTTTCTTCAATTTTTGTGAATGGCTAAGCCTGTCACTGTTTCAAGATGTGAGACACAATTTCAGTCTTACTGTAAGTTAGCACCATAACTGCAGTGGTTTTTGAAAKGTGTCCTGGGTTCAGTTTTGGGGCAGGGTCATGGTGGGGTGAGGAGCATTTTCTGGGGTCTCACAGGTGGGACCCCCAGTAACCATTTCCAGAGAGAGTCCTCAGCTACTCTGTTACACTCAGACTCGCAGTCACAAGTGGACAATCAGTCATGAGAAAGCAGGAGTACATAAACCAGACAAATGACATTGAGGACTCAGGGACTGACCCTGATTCTTTCTCTAACTTGATAAAGTTTCATGGAATGTGATCCCATAATGTCCTGTTTCCAGAGTCAGGCAATAAAAGCTAGGCACTACATACCATAATCCAGGTTTTTCAGGTACTCAGCAGCTGCATTTTTATTAGCATCAATAACATTGGCTGTAAATGTTTCCAGCCTRATCCAAATTTTGACAACTCATGATAAAAACACCTATTTCAAGTTTTGCTGCTAGAAAATCAGCCACTGAAATGGTATAGTTAATGCTAAACAATAATTTCCTGTGGAAAAAGGGGAGTTTTACTGAGAGGGTCACACCTGAATTTCTCAGGCATTTCTGGGAATTTTCTACCARCTTCCACAGGGGTGAAGCAATTGCTGGTGCTCTGCACTGAGTCCTGTGTACAGCAGTTCTACAAGCTGGAAAAAATAACGGGGTTTGGGGTTGTTTGGGTTTTGGGTTGTCCTTTTATTATCCAGAATTATACCAAAACTTTTGTTCACTACCGCTAGCACCAGGAAAAGCCACCAGAATCACACTGACCATCCATAAATGTGGCAGAAAAAAAACAAACAAAAAAAAAAGCCTGATAAACAACATTGGGGTAGGGAGTACACAGAAGTGGGTTGTATATGCTGATGGAAGCAAGGTTTCCATTGCTCCAGACTGCTCACGGAACTGGTCACTTGGCAGCTCAAACACAGGAATTTGCTGAGTTTCAAACCTTTCTGACGAAGACTTTCAGAGCTAGGTAGTGGCAGAACACAGAGATCTGTCTGGAGAGAAGATGCAGATATTCTTAAACCTGTTCAGTGATTCTGCAGATGATGTGTCAGCCCCTGAGGAGGGAGCCAACTGAAATGTCACCACTTGAATTGCAGCTCTGCAAGGAGGCAGGAAWAGGCACTGCAATGGGGCTAAAATAGGAAAGATTTGCCTAAAAAAGTAAGTTCTGGTATGGCTGTCTTCAAGAATCAGATCTGCTAAATATAAGTGGGGGGAAAAGGGCTGTTGTAACTATCACTGACAGCCCACTGCACTGATATTAGACCAGGAAAGGGAAATACTTCCAGAAGTGGAAAGCACAGAGTCCAACCAGGTTGACTGGAATCCAGCTASAATATAACTCTGTAGCAGTTGTATCCTCAGAGAGGATGAGAAGTGTGSCGTTGTTCTGTGGAAATACTCACTGAGTACTCAAATGTGGAAGTTACCAATGTGGGAATTGTCAGGTTGGTCGAACACAAAGCTCTGGAAAGGTGAGGAGCTGGRGAAGCTGCACACACCCAAGGGAACACCTCTGCTGCAGAGGGACAATGAGAGCTTTGGAGCAGAAGGTACCACCCCTCTACACTGTGTGGAGAGAGGACAGACGTGACTCTGAGCTCATGTGCATGATTCATATTCCATCTGAGACACACAGAGGTGGGAAACAAAATTCTATGAACCTAAGAGAAAATAATGCTTATTTTTAGGACAACTCCCAGAAAGAGATCATGATCATTTTAGCAGCCTTTGCAAAGTTGAGTRCATGCCCTTTGCCTGCTCGTGTTAAATTTTGTGGAGGTGTTTCATTTTGGAAAAGCTGAGAATTCAGACAGGAGAAAAATTCTGGTTTTGGTGATCCTGCAGAGAAGCACATGACCTCATAGAGAGCTGCATCCATYGCTGCCTTTGTTTACTTTTGGGCAGGTTTTGGCCACATTGTCAAGGTTAAGGTTAAACAGTGTAGCACGAAGGTCTATTTGTAATGCTGCCCGTTTTCCCTGCACCTGGATTAAGAGTAAGTCTGCTTGATTTAGGCAGGAAGTGAAACAGTAATTCATATACTGAACTAGTGGAGTTTCTAAAAACAAGCAAAACTGGTCTGCAACTACTTGAAGGAATCACCTGGATGGTGATAATATGTTAGACTCACAGAAAGGACTTGCAATCAAGCACGAGAGTCCAAACCACACGTTTCAAACTGTTAAAAATGCCCAAACTTCTCCATCTGCAGAATACCTTGTTCTGATRTGAAAGTACCTGGTTTTATGAACACTATGTTGACACCAGCATTGCTTTGATAATTTCTGACTCATTTTTCCATACACATAGCCAATGTTATTGCTCTAAAAGCAAAAAAAAAAAATATTCGGTTACTTGGCCTTATTACTCTGAAGACTTTCACATTAAGTGTGTGACTAATAGCAACAGTCCTTTCCTTTAAAAACAACCAGATAAAAAAGCTAAAACCCAAACAATAAACATTATTTTCCTAAACATGTTATTTTCCATTCCTGTGTCCCTACTGCATGCTTTCTTTTGTATTYTACTTTGATTTTTCACCTGTGCTCTGAAACATTCTGATACACTGCATAATTTCTTTTAATGGTGTAACAGTGTGATATTTTGAGGTGGAAGGAACTACGCCTCTCTTTTATGAGAAAACAAATTTAGAATCCAATGAAACAGACACAAGTAATTCAGAACCATGAAAAATACTCAGTAGGTGTCATTCGGGAGCACTCCCATCTACCTGTTTCCAATCACAATCTCTATTCTATCTGACTCTCCCTATTCAGACCCAGGTCTGGAAATTATTAACATGAAACTAGTAGAGCCATCTGTGAACTGCTCCAAATTCCAAACCAGAACAGGTTGCAGTACCTCAGGGAAGTGTTAGCAGCCCAGAGAGTCATCCAGGCATCAGGCTTGACTTCATTTCAATTTGACWGCAGCAGAAAGTCACCCTGCCATCGAAAGCATATTCTTGAATCTATGTAAAACCTCCCCTTATTATGATGCTTCCATTTCTCTGGACATATATGTGTACATTGCACAAACTGCTCTCACAGATGGCACATTTGTTATCCCTTTGGACAGAGGCCACAGAGGTCCTGAATAAACAYGATTTCCTATTAGTCACACTTAAAGGACACTGATGAGATACTGTACAGTTGTAGCAGAAAGTAACAGCCATGTACATTTCCAAGGGACTGAAAATATGGTATGGGGATGTATTCTTCCTCCTTTCCTTTCATAACGACGTCCATCAAATATATTTTAATAAATGGGTTTTTTYCTAGATCAAATTTTTGATCCATCAYTATTAAGAAAATGTTTTGYTCTTTTTGTAATRCCTCGTGTTCCTCATAGGAACAGCTGTTGGAACACACACATCATGTCTGTCCCCTGRGCAAAATGAAGACTAATCTTACAGTGAGTAGAGACAGGCTGGAGGGGTCACTTGTGCTGAAGGGAGTCCTAATTGGCTTTTCAACTGCAAGGCTTCATTCCTACTATGATGACAAGCTTTTATAAACCAGACCTTTATATCTCACTCTCTCTACTTGCTGTAGTTCATACAGTCATTTGTCACGAGCTAACCTAGAAATCATGTGGTGTGTGGACTCAGATAGCAAAGAAACCAAATGACATTCTTAGTGCAGACAAAATGGTTTAATATTGTTAAAATACTTTAAATTTGATTTTTCTTAGCCAAAAATACACGCTGAAGACACTGTTCAGTTGACAGCTAAGGATTCTGGTAGAATGTGGCCTCAGACAAAGCWGGTAGCAGCAGCATGTGATGCATTTACTCATTGTGCAGCTGCATCCCTTCACAGGTCATTCACTGCTGCCCGTGAGTGCAACTGAGGCACCACTGCACAGCTCAGTGTGATCTCCATAAGACCTTGATGSAAGTTACACACTTTTCAGGTGGCTCAAAATCCCATCTTTCCCTTCTGGCAATTAGTAAAAGTGATTTTATCATCTACTGAAGACCTACTGAAATTAACTACAGGACTTTGATCGGCTTTGCATCAGATGTGGCGTACGAGAGAGAGAGAGAGAGATACATGAAAGCTCCCTCCCYTTTAAACATTAGAAAAACTCAAAACAGCAGATGACATGAAAACCTCATTTTTCTTTGAAGTCAGTCTGATTCATCAACCCTGGTGGGCACACACTCATAAAATTTTAATTTCCTATGCCTTTAAACTTATTCCCTTGTTCTACGCAAAAGTCCATTTGACCTATACAAAACAGAAGGTAATGAAATCGAGATTTAATCTCTTAAAAGTTTGAAGGGCTCAGCTAATTATTCATGTTTACTAAGCACAGAATTCTGTCACTATATAGAAAGAGAAGATTTTGTACTTTTAAAAAAATAGGGTACAAGAGAAATTTTATCAAAATTTTACCATCTTTTATGATTATTCTAAAGTTATTACTTCTCCAAGTGCCTTGCAAATGGGAAAAAATTATGTGTGAAGATGACTGATTAATGCCATAGTCAGAAGACACAACTTATCTTTTTCCAGTCCATCTGTTGGCCTGGTGTTCCTCTGTCTGAAATGGCCTTTGTGTGCAGCCAGTCCATAAAGCTAAAATCTGGGACACACATGGAGATTATTTACCATAAAAAAAATATTCTCCAGGAGCATGTGTCAACCTGTGCATCAGAACCACCCTCAGCCACAGGAAAGAAGCAAATTTTGCCCTCATATTCATAATAAAGCTCTGCTCTTGGAATGCCATTTCCATCCCAGCTATTTTGTAAACAAACAAGACATCAGGGAATAAGTGGTGCTTAAACAGGCTACACAAAAGGTTCTGTTTGAAACTCAGTGTTGATTACTTTCATTCTTCTCCTCAACAGAACATTCAAGCACCTTTTAAAAATAAGGCTCAAATAGGAGGTAATGGTTGGCTCTGCCAACTTCARTTCTCAGCTGCTGCTTCAAAATAAAAGGCTATTAGAAAGCACTACATTTAACTCTTGAACCATACTGAGATGKCTGAAAATTTGTTTGATGAGGCCAACTAAACCCTGTTAGGCTGCATTGCTGGTAAAGCTGCAGAAACCCTTAGGAGAAGAGATCTCCTCCCYAGGTAGGACAGGCTGTTCCCTCACCTTCCCACCACAGGGTCTCAKCTCCTGCCCTGACCATTGCAGGGGCTCTGTGCTGAACTCCTCAGCTCCATTTCTGCATGTCTTTGCTGTGTTAGGGAAACAAAAACTGTCACTGCTAGGACACCAAAAACCAGCCCGTGTCCACCTGCTTTACACTCTCCCTTCAGGCATCCATTGACATTGATGAGACCACTTTCCTCAGCTTTTTCTGACTCCACAATCAATTAGATTCTAATCAATCAGATCAGACTACCAGCACCATACAATGTCATTTCCATTGGCTTAAACAAAAGCAACAGATGAACAAAGTGTTGAGCAACCAGGTAAATTTTCATACATTTACACTGAAATCTTCCTTTCTTTTTGCCAAATTTTTAAACATCAAGAAATTAAGAATTCTATCTTTTTTTTTTTTTCTTTTTGGACTGAATAGCTACTAAACAAAGTCAAGCCTATTTTATTTAYAGCAAAAGTATTTGACAATACTCATATGGGTGAAAAATAGTCAGAATGTTGCTAAACAAACTCATTAATGCTATAGCCAGTTGTTTACAATAAAAAAAATCATGTAAAGCTCAACTGGTTGATGCAAAATTAAAAGCACAATGATTTATTGCTGCACAAAATGGAAAATTGAACTTATCAGCCAGAAAATGTAATAAAAAGTCATAGAATATGAGGAAATAAGACTTGACCCTACTTTACAGCATAAAACTTTCGAAATATTTGACCTGGTTACGAGTAATGCCTGCACTCAGATTTGAAAGAGATTTAACATTGAATCTGCAAGAACTAACATTATAAAATCACCCCAGATGATAACAAACCTGCTTGCAGAGCTTCAATGTTAAAATGTAGAGATTTCTAAGGATACCTGAGGCCTGCTTAGCAAATGGCTCATTCTCAGAAATACACGCAGTCATAATTGTTAGATGTTATTTCAGCATCCACATATTCAAAACCTTAACCTGAACAGGAAACAATGTGAGGATTTAATTAAATATTAGTTTAATTACATAAAAAATATTTAATTTATTAAATTATGCATATTTATGGATATTTAATTAAATATTCTTATTCTTTAGCTCCATTTGGGACAATAATTAGAGCTTTCTCTGCATCATTTGACTCTGTCTTCYGGTTCTGGTTTAGATAACACCCTCCCACCCCATGATCTCAGATACAACAAGGGAAATCTGTACTTTTTCCTGCAGCATCTCTCCTGGACTTCTCAAGGAAGGACAGCAAATCTAGGTGAGAACAGTATAAAAACACCTTTGTTCATAATCTCAACCAAGTGTTGTGGACCAGTCATTGGAGAAATTGTATTGATTAACAGGAGATTACTAAATATTCCATCTGCTGTTCCCCTGCAAACTGTCCCCAGTATCAATGTCTCGACAAACCCCACAATTGGAGTAATTCTCCCTTTTGTAGTGCTCCACATGTTGGATGGAATCTTTGCCTCCCACCATCTTCAATTTTTACGATCACAGATATAAAGACAATGGCTAAGTCGAAAATCTGAATCCCTGCTGCAATGAGAAGGATGAAATTTCTCCAAAACTCACTAGGATGAATATTGAAGCAAATCCTTTTTAAATGACAGTAATAGCAGTAAGCACTTTGACCTAGTTTTCAAAAGAAGTATAAAAGAGCTAGAAATGGAAGATAGAGTCCTGATCTCTTGGAATCCTTTGGAAATCGGAGTCTCTTCTCTATAAAGAGCCGACGCATGAAGCAATTTTTATTCATCTCAGAGGCACACCACTCAAACATTTAATTTCTCTTGAATAACAACCCCCTTGAAATCATTTATGTGAGAGCACTCTTCCATGCAGCTTGTACTGAGTTTGTCTCTTTTTGATAAGGGGAGAAGTTTTTAATATAGGGTGATTTATCATACATTGGGTCTTTCAACATGACATAAACTGATGTGAATGTTTTCCTGAACCAAATTAATTCCTACATTTAATAGAACACCGTAACCATAACTACAGGATCAAGTTGCTAATGAAGACAGAGAGACAGTGATTTTAGAYTAAACTCAGAAGATCAGCTTCTACTGCTCAGGCCACCTCTGCAGCTRCTGTGATCCCACAGACCCTGAATGTGGCAGGGAACTTCAGCAGGGCACATCTGGTGTCACCCAAGTTAAACAGAGCAGCAAGGGTCAACAGCAGCATAACAGAGAGAATTTTCAGTGGCACTGGCATATTCAGCCCTGTTTGTAAGAGATTTCCCAATGCACTCCCCTCACAAACGCTCTGTGCACTTAGCACACAATAACCAGATTAAATCTGGCTGTTTCAGTTTAATTTGGCTGCTGCTATCCAAAGTCATGCAGTGTGGATATCCAAACAAGATAATCTCCCCCTCACTTTTGTGGCTACAATGAAAACTTTGTCTTTAAGCCACAAAACCAGTAAGGATCAATTCACTGTTTCACCTTCTCTATTTCCCAGAATCCGTCTTTTTTTTAGGTCATTAAATCCTGTACCGAGAAAGCCAGCCTTCCCTTCTGTGAAAAAAAGAACAGGTGGGATCATGAAACTTAAAGTGAGGTTTTGAAAARTGAAACTAGGGCAAGTGCTGAGCTTTAACACACCACAATTATTACAGTTCTTCACTGGGAGCACAAGTGGTAAAAAATGGAATCATATCCAATTTGCACAGAGTTTACCGCATTAAATGTTATCAACTCATTCTTTTACAAACACCAAATTCCTTCTCTATTTCACTCCTTCAGCTGCCCTTCCACATATCTGATACAGTCTTAATCCCCATTACAAAGAAATTGAGGGACCTTAAGATATCGATACGGTGCACTTGGCTCTAAACCTGAGCCACTCAAGTGTGGGATGGGGCCAATGCCACAATTCCTTTGACACAAAGATAAGCACAGAAAGAGCCCGGCACTGAGGGTCCCTGCAAGGCAACGTGCCCTGAAGATCAGCTCGTGCAGGTGCTGCAGRAATGTTGTTTTGTCATTTCTCAGGAGAAATATTATCATAACAGGAGTTTAATGGCAAAAAAATGATCAACTAAATCAATCATAACAGCTGACCTAAACAGGCAATTTCAATTTTCCCCCATGCTGCATCATTATATCTTCATAAATAATGTGTCCATGGCCTTAATCTTTATARGTAACACCACAAAATGTGAAAAAAATATTTTACTGAGCTCCATTTGGGGTGATCTGAACTCTTTCCACCTCACTCATGCCACATACATTGGTCACCACCACCTTTTGCTTCGATTACCCTGTGTCTCCAGTACCTCACCAAACTCAGGTTTTGATCCAACCTTTCCTGGTTTCAGGGATCCCCTCTGCATCATTTAGGAAAACTCACTGAACAATTATCATTGGTAAATCAGATTCTTCTTTAAAAGTACCCTAAAAACTTACAGTAGAGTATTCTCCCCATCAAATGTATTTTAATAATTGCACTCATTATATCAGGGGAAAAACAGAGCATTATTAGGAAAAAAAATAAAAGATCTCACACTTCTTTTACTGTAGTGTTTCAGTTTGAAGATTATAATCTCTGTTTTCACACTGTTTTCATTGATTATATAGATGAAGTACTTTAATTCAATTTTGCTCTATTATTTGCAGGCATCGGGGAAAGTAATTAAAACAGAAAATAGGTGGCAATAAATGACAGAAAAGGCCCATAATTTTCAGTGTAACACAGATACTAACCAAAGATGTAATTTTATCAAAGCAATATCTCTGGAAATTAAAACTTTAATGAAAGCAATAACTGAAGCATAAGCAAAACAACATGAAAGCCCCAATATAATTTTTCATTATATTAAAGGTTTTAAACTGTTTTCCTTTCTTAATTCTGCAGTGCACTCCAAGGAAGTTATTAGTTTTTAATATTATTATTCAGCTGTACCTAGYTGGAGAACAATCTGCACATATAATGTCACCGGGGAGTAATGCAAGCAACAAACTGTAAAAAGTAAAAAACGATCAGTACAGAACATGCAAGAGTATTTTAATAACTGGAATGAGGCTTTTTGTTATTAATGAGATGCATCAAAAGCAATGCTGCTGATTCCCACAATAAGAGTATTAAGATTCATTTCATAACTACTAGGAAGTCTCTTTGCAATTTTTCAAATTAAAAACTCTTCATTTTTGTAATGAACAGTAGGACTTATCAATGATTGCAGTTTTTCAGAGACAAATATCAAGACATTCAAGATTCACTTCTGACAGACATAGCCCTGTAATAAATTGGTTATAAAAGAAGAAACAGGAATGCACATTATAATTAACCTTTTYATTTCCCTTTGATATGAATTCATCATTTTAATTTGTAAAAACATTAGGCTGAATCCCAAAACATAATGAGTTAGAACATTTTGCAAGGTAAATGGAGGTTTTCTTTAATTTGCAGCAAACCTACCCTTCTGAGATTCTCTGTCAAGCCAGAATAGTTGTTCAGAGATTTTCTAATTCCCTTTTTAAAGGAAAAGCCAAACTGTGTTTTATTTGTATCAAATCAGCAGTAAATTAACAGGTCTGATATGTCAATTTACATCCATATAAAATTCTCATCTAATTTTTGTGCCTTGGAAAAACAAAATGTACTTGAGTTCTGCGCACGAGGGAATCCTCATCTTCTGCAGAACATTCTACAGAAAACAAGGGTTTTTTTATTTAAGCATTTGGGGAAATTAAAATGCATGCTTAAAATTGTGGAAAAATTCAGTGCCATCATTTTAACAAATTGCAGGTTATGATGAAAATAAGGCTAAAGCAAATACCATAAACTCCTGTGAATTAAAAATTATCAAGGTGCACCCTGTGTCCACAAATGGGCTGTAGAATGTGGCAGTCAGCAGCGAACAGAGGCTAAGTTCACACTGTGGAATCACAGACAGTGTGATAAAAATGGTATCAATAATGAACATACAAAACTTTAAAGAATCGTTATAAACCGAAAATATGAAATGAGAGCTCAGGAAGAAGAAAAACAATGAAAACCAAGCCCTGTAATTTCTCATGGGACTGAAATCTCTCTCCCATTTCTCTTTCCAGCTCATCCCACTGATTTATGTGGCTTAAGGGACTTAGTTCAGTTCACACGGATCAATGAGGGATGCAGGGTYCTTAGCAGTCAATTTCTTTGGATTCCTCACACAAACCGTGTGAAGCTCGTTGTACATTTGCACCCCGTGGCATGGGAAGGGGATATGGTGCTCTGGAATAGAACTGGCCCTGCTTTGCTCTCCRCAGATGCTGCCAAGGCAGGGCTGTCATTGATCTGTGTTTAACAATTGCTGTTCCACTTGATTTCTGGGGAGCTTGGGAAAGGATTAACAGTACAACAGTCGAGTTTATAGTATGAGCCAGTTTTTATATGACCCATGTAACAGACACTGAGATTACCCAGTGAGCTTCCTTCCTCTGTTTTCACAACAGCCAAGACATACCCTCAAAATCACAGTTAACTCTGTAATCTTTACATAAATACCCTAAAGTATTTGCTTCCCCCAGCAACATTGCATTATAAAAATCTTACACGAAGAGCTCAGGATCTCCTGTTGTTGAAGGTTTGTTAGCAATTAACACTTTGACACCTATTGTKTAAGTCTCTCCACAAGCCTTTGTAAGTCCATAAAAACTAACGGGACATTTGTTCAGCCAAATGAGTTTGATTTTTTGATTGTAAAAGGGTATAAAGTGAAACCATTAAGGATTAATGGAAAATTATGCAAAATACATTCTAATCACCACTGCTCGTTATAAAGAAGTGACCCTAGGCCATTCAGAATATATCATACCACTAATAAAATTGTTAAATTCAATCCATCTAAGAGTTTTTGTTGATAATATGCTCTACCACACAAGAAGTGCTGTTACACGGTAAATTTAATGCAAAAAGCCTCACATTCCATTCCCAAAAYCACTCACTATGTAATCTCACTTACTGAATATATCCTAAAGGATTTCATTTTGTTTTAAGGGCWATTACATTATCTTATCTTTCCTCATCAATAATCCAGTTTCCTAGCTMTGCTAATTGATAAGGGCAAAGGACAAATAATTATTCATTTAAGAATCAGATTATCATGCAGGAAAATGAAAAATTATTTACATTCTCATGTAAATTCACTAGATATGGGTTTGCTTAATGAATTTGATGGTTTCTGCCATCCCTACTTTGGATCAAAGAAACACAAAACATTATTCAAAAAGAAATATTAAAATGGTAATATTGTTGGATTGTCTTCCTCAAATTTTTTTCCACTTTGAATACAACTACATTTTTCACCTCTTTGAAGCAAACAGACTCAACTTTTGTAATAAGATTCCAAACATACTCTCTCCATCAGTACCATAGGAAACTGTGTCTCATAACATTTCAAAACCTATTGGTCATTTCAAGCCTCTAATCCCAAGATTTGTGAGGGTTTGGGTTGTTTTTTAAGCTCTCTCAGTAGCTTTTCTGCCATAAATTAATGTTCTAGGCTGCATCAAGCTTTTATTGAAGGCAGTCATCTCTGCACATTATTTTATTTTAACTTTACTAGCTTTTCTGTATTTTTTTTTCATGGCTACATCCAAGGAAAACATCTCCATGCATGATTTCCTAATGCTTTTATACCTGCTTTGAGCACTACAGTCAGTATCAGCTTAGCTCTTGGTCTTGARTCCAAATCAAATTTCAATGGCTGTAAGTTATTCAGGTAATCTCACACACATCTGCAGGCCCTGAAAACACTAAGCTGTGCTGCTAGAAAGCAGCTTTCAGAAAAATAGCAAATAAATGCCAACATTTTCTGTTGTCACATGCATGTGCCCTAACCAGATGGGTAAACACATGAAAGATGACCCCAATTTCATGTTCCTGAAACAAAAATATAAACATTAACAGTCTACTTAATTGCTGCTTCCAGACAATTATCCCTAATGTTTAAATTCTGGAGTTTTGCAGAACAGAATCTGCATGCAGGGAGAATATCAGAATAAAAGAGAGGGACACAGCTTGCTGGTCTAGAAATGGCTTCAGGAAAGCTGCATGGATTTGTGCTGCTGTTGTGTTTTCTGGCAAAGTCTTTCATGTTTTCTTGGTCAAGTTCTTCTTCATATTTCTTCCTTCCCATCAGATTCTTAGATTATTGTGAGTTTAAAACCCTGATTTACAGGCGTTTAAACTCGTAYGTAACAGCAGCTTTAAAAGCTGTTGAGTGACAGTTAAGTTTTAATCAACATCAACAAAAGAGAAAGGCAGGTTAAAAGCTATAGCTGTATATAGCTATAGATATATTCAGATGGCCCCAAAGGAATCGTGRGCTGTCATCACTGGGAGCTTCAAAAACACACCAGGAAAGGTGTGGGGTGCTCTGTAACTTCATTTGGGTAATGGAAGAGAGCAGTGGTACCATTTCCTGGTTTAAATGGTCCTGCAATCACAAATTGCAGCCCCAACTTCTCAACAGCACAATCTCACTGCTCTATCACTGCAAGAYATTTATGTTGCTGTAGAGTAGATTACCTTGGCTGTACAGATCTGATAAAAAAACCTACAAGTTAAAAAAAAAAAGTAGGAAACACGTCCTTTTCCTTTAAATAAAAAATCACAACAATTGTATTCTCAAAAAAATGCAGACCAGAGAAAGTAATGACTATTGGTTTTGTGAGAACTCACTTTWCTTTGGTTAGGCTCTGTAAAAGCTAGAGAATATTGCATTGTAAAATGCCTTGAAAATGTAGTGGGAGTAAATTTCATAACTCAAAATACAATAATCACATATGAAGGCTTTATCCTCACTGCATCTATATTAACTAGGTATGGAGAGGAAAATTTGAGTGAAAAGTTCCAAAACTCTCAGAAGGCACTGGACAAAGCATTCACAAAACAATTACCTGTATTTTACACTAAGTTCTATAGTTCTGCTCCTGCCAAACCTTTCATTGGGATGCAAAGTTCATGAAAAATAACCCAAATCTTTCCACTGTAGCACAATAACTTCTCTGAAGCCAAAGGGATTATTCAGAATAAGAAAGGGCTCCTGGTTGAAGCGGTGGGTAACTGGATTGAGATTGATCCCTCAGTTTCCTCCAGGGAATAATTGCAGAGAGCCTGTTGGCAGTTCCAATCTAATCTGAAGGCATCAGCCTTTCAGCAAAGGGATCATGGCAATCAGTTGGCACCAGGAGCAGGAATCCACCTTTCACCAGCACATTCGTGTCACACACTCTTCCACATTCCCTGAATTCCCTGGAAGGAAGCAGAACTGGGAGGACAAATCCAATCCATGCACTCCCACATTTCCTATCCTTCACTTATCTTCATGCAGAGGCTCTGTTCCTCTTCCAGCTCCTGAGGAATCACACACAGTTCATGGGCTCTTCCATCCCCCAGCACCTTTGGAAACCACCTTTCAATACATCCTTCAGGGTGGCAAGCAGAGAGTGCTCATGGGAATATGGAATAGGCTCCTRCTGCAGGAAGTGGCTCTTTAGGGTTAGAAAAGCATTTGCCAGTGYTGATATGGCTTAAGCCTAACCAGTAATGAACATTATTTACCTTCTACACTCCTAAGGAAATACACATTCATGGAAAAACTTAATTAATTAGGCAGATTGCACATAATTGAGGTGCAAACCCAATAACTATTTTAGTTCCATGTTTGATATTGCTGGCAATTCAACACATTTGAGGTTGGTTTACATTGGTAGACGTTTCTGTAACAATTTTCCTCTTTATTTTCTTTCTGACACATTCTATGATTGCTTTCTGTGAAAATACAATGCATTTAATGATTAGGAAAAGAAATTACTTCAMCAGACGAGTCTTGCAGGGAAAATATGCCAGAGAAAATAAGAGTTTGTAAATAGATTGAAAACTCAGAGGCTGTAGTGTCTGACTATCTTAAGGTACAATATACATCACTAAAATCATGATGGCATCTTTAAAAATAATCTGTCARCCTACTACTAAATGTTTACACAGGAAGAAAATGATGGCTTTTCAGGAGAAAAGTAATGTTTTGGAAATGGCTCAGGATGATATGGAAGAGCTTCCTAGGAACAGTATGGAGGCTGCCCTCGATGTAATTCTGTTTCTCCATAGTGCTCTCTACAACCTTTCTGAGATCAGCTGCCAATGTCCCAAGAGTCCTAGGCCAGCTCTGGCCCACTGCAGCTTTACCCCTGACAAAACAAAACCACTAAATTGTGCAAGTCACAAAGTCCATCATTGCTGTAGCTCTGTCTTRGACTGAGAATTTTATATGGTGTTTGGTTCACAAGCTGTATGTGCACAGCACAGCCAAGAGATTGATTCCTGACCTGTGGGAGCGGTGCAAACACCACCAGTATAAAAAAAGAGAAAAAAAAATTATGCTGGCACTTTTGTGTAAAGTAAGTGCTAAAACCAGTATCAGCCAGGAGAGACCAAATCAATGGGAAAGTCCATTTAATTGGGATACTGAGGCTGAAGATTTATAGTGTAATTATTGCACATAAATATCCATAMAATGAAGAAAGATCATTAAAGAGCAAAATGTCTTACAAAGAATAGAACTGACAGATCCTGGTCACCTGCAGAATAAAACAGTGAGTTTTGTGTCCTAAGGGGAAGTGCTTGCCCTAAAGGAACATACCCTCCCATAACCTGAACAGCATTTACAGGTGGGGCTGTGCTGAAAGCACARTTATTTCCCAGATCAATATCACAACTTTTTTATTTCATGTTTTGCAGAATTCCAACAATTAAGACTTTTCTATTAACCATGCACRTATGTTCTTCAGCTGTGACTCAGTAAGAGAACATTCTGTCTCATGAGTGTATGTGACTCATCACATGAAGCTCAATATGTTTATTTAAGAATAGTTGTGCTTTAGAACAAGCTGTTTGACACAGGATGATGGCACCTAACCAGAAGAGACAYCAAGAGACCTTCAAGCAGGTTGCATCCAGAAATTTAAGGAAMGAAAGAGTTTGAAATAATCATCTACATGAAACCTGATTTTTTAAAAATCCTTTTACAATTTTAATATTTTATAAAATATTTCCATTATGATTTCAACAGCTTAGCCTAGAAAGTGCATATTGGCCAATGGTGATAAACCCAGAGTTGGAAGATTTAATTTTAGTGTCAAATTTGATGTGCTTTCTCAAGACTAGCGGCTTAACTCACTTGAAACTCCAGCAATTCATTTTATTATATTTATTTTCCAAAAAACTGGTTAGGATCATCAACTTTTTTTCTATTATCATACATTTTATGTCAGCCAAGGTAATGCAAAGAGGTTTCACCATTTCTTAGTTTGCACTGCTTTTCCAACAAACAAGCCTGGTTGCACAGAGGTGGGATGTGCTGCTGGTTTGAACAAGTGCATAATTTGGTTTAATTTCACTTACAGAAGAGTTCTTTCACCACAAAAACTTCATCAAGATGTCTCCAGAGATGCCACTGGAGAAAGTATTTCCTAATAAGCAGCATTTAGTGTTACTGCTTGGCTGGTTTTCATTTACCCTCACCCTACCTCCTGCTTTCTTTGTCAGTTATAGATAAGAATGTCATTATTAAGGCCAACAAATAGCAATTCTTATTACCCTGGGAAAAGGAGGATAGAAATTTGTGGAATAAAAAAAAACACCTGGCATTTTGAACGTAATGGAAAATCCCAACAGCCAATCCCATCCCAGAAATTTCTATCTCCAATTCCACCTGGCATTGAACAATGAGCTGAATCCCCCACTCACAGTTGCTGTCATTGCAGTCAGTCACTCAGAGCAGCACAGTCTACACTGTATTTCATATATTTATATGTTATTCTTTGCCTAAGTCCCAGTGTTCACAACAGTCACTTCTATATTGGTTCCCCAGCCTCAGCCTGCGAGCCTGGCTACGGTCACCTCTACTCCACTCCCACTTACACCCCTGGGGAGTTACAGAATTTTGAAWTTATTTATATCTGATCCCAACTCTTAGACATTGCTTTAGAAGGTTCATGTGTCTGCCCTCATCTGCCAAACTGTCTTAATTCCAAATTGTCAGACCCCTCCAGTGACCGGTCCTCTCACACACAGCCGAGCAGTTGGCAAGGATCACCACACTGTGCACAAATGCAGCTTCCTCAGCAGATGTACACATTTATTCTTAGCCCTTATTTCAAAATAACACTTTGAGAAGACACAGAGAGATATATCAAGCGTTCATCCTGTGATAGGTCATGCGTACAATCCTGCTGAAAATGATAGTAGTTGTAAATTATGAAAAGCTGCAGTCTAGGATCTCATAACTGGGTGGCCTAGATATTAATAAGAATATACATGCTAATGATGATGAAGCAGTTGTCCGTGGAAAAGCTGATTTAGAGAATATTCAGTTTTATCTTTCTGACAGCTCGCATGGGAGCACATACAGTATTCATTTCACTGCACTGGAGTCAAATTAGAATATTGTTTAAAGATAAGGGGCAGTAGCATCTCACTTGGGTGACCTACTTATTTTATTTAATGCTTTTCAATCTTTAGCAAGAATTGTTTAGAGACAGGGTAAAATTCAACTCACAGSAATATAAAATTTCAGTAATTCCATTTGTACAAATAAGATTTATTYGTTTCCCACCAAAATAACTGAGATCAGACTGTGACCTATAGCAAATGTGTTTCTAGATTTCTCCCTTTTCCAAACACGAGAAGAATATGAAGGACAAAGCATTGAATTTACTGCCCAWGTAGCATTACAGCTGAATAATATTTGTATACTGGGTTGTATGAAAGAATTAATACTAATTTATACCAAYATAATTTTACTGCAATTTGATCATCCATGCCTGGGGCAGCTTTGGAAACAGAGCTCCAACACACAATCCCTACAAAAGCATTATGATATATGGTGGTTTTGCCTTGAGACATTCCAGATAAAGATATCTTGTGCCTCACGCCAGCCACCCAAATATTCCTTACTCTGCTGTCTTGGAGATTTATTCTTGAAGATGTATCAGAATAACAGTTTCAATTAATTTTGCACAAGTGAGTTAATTCTTTAAGAAGAARCTCAAGGCAATAAAAATCAGAGGCATTTAAGCCCTGGTATTCTCTCCCTGTATTTTTTCTTCACCGCCACTGACATATTTGGGTTGATTTTTGGTAAGATCAGGTCAAGAAACMCTTCTGCACCATATGGCACTGAAAACTCAGGAAGAATTTTAAACAAAGCAGCTCTTGAGACTCACTGGCCAAAGAGAGGTGGAAATAAAGTTATTTGCCATTTGAAATGTGGAATATAAGCTTGTACCTTTTCTGCCACAGTTAYATAGGGATTCAGAGTATCACAAAGTGATATTGGTGAGAGCAAGAAGTGACTGCTCTGATTGCTGCACCAAATTGCATCTTCTGGTGTGCATTTCACAGCCTAAGGCTCACTCCTCTTAAGGACACCAAGATAATGAAGCTAAGACAAAAGGAGCTGTGTTCTTATTTAGAATACACTTCATCAGTAGAACTAGAGCAACTTCCAGGAGGAGATGTCAAAGATATTTATTTTCAGAGTTTGTCACTTTTCCCATCACCATGTCAAAGCATGAACACAATGTGTGGATGTAGAGAAAATGAAATACTTGTCATACAAGATGCTGAGACATCTTTCAGCTCCTCAGAAACTGATTCACAGCTTGACCAACATGCCACAAATGAATGCAGCRAAGAACACGTCTCAGTCCATTTGTCATCCCCTTGATACAGAGCTTGAACTTCAGTCAGCAACAAGAAATTGATTGCATTTTGAATACCAGAAGGAAGCTTTTTGTGCCCTCTCACAACCATGCTCATATGTAAAAGCCTTTTATTTTCACTTGGATTTGCATAAATTCATTAAAACTACTGAGAAATAAATTAAACCTTCTCGAGATTACCTTTTGAAGACCTTGGTAATATTTCAGTGAGAATACAGCTATAGCAACACAAGTTGAAGAAAATACGTGTATCTGAAACAGCATACAGAATCAATTGACTTTTCTCATTAAGAGTRTTTGTTTCTGAAAATTCTAACAAATCCAAGTGCTTGAGGAGCAGCTACTGCAGAGACTGACACCTTCCTCTGAGATCAGGATATTGCCTGAGAGTCCTTTGCCAGGCTAATGAACCAAGGCAAAGCACAGCAGAATGAATTAATGCAAAAGTATTGTGTGTGTTTGTAATGAATGCCTCACCAAATAGAAGCACCTGGCTGCATATCCCACAAGTAACATAACAGAGGGAGAATTCCCAATCAACCCCAAGGTTATCATATATTATCCTGTACAGCGTATTTAAAACAACAGCATTTTCTGAAGGAGATCGTGAAAAAAAAAATGCATCAACAAATCTTTTTTAATATTCCCTTATTAAAACCAAAACACCAGTAAGAATATTTGTTGATGTTTCTGGGGACTGAGTTACCTGAGATCTGGGAACAGTTTATGAAAGACCAACCCAGAGAATTGTTAGCAAGCCAGCCTGGTTTCAGTCCCTGAAGACACATCTCTGGGCCCACAGCCAGTGTGATGACTGAAACTGGAACGGACCTGTAAAGGGTAAGTCATGGCTGGCCAATCTGGTYTCCTTTCATGATGAAATGACTGAATTTTTGTAGCTGTGGAGAGCAGTGAACACCATTTATCCCAGATTCAGCAAGGTTTTCAGGGCTATTGCCCCAGCCCTCCTGTGCTTACATTAGGATGTCACGGTGCCCCTGGGTGGGCAGCCAAACAGGTAAAAACCTGGCAGGAAGATCGGKTTCAGAGGGCAGAGAGATTTAGGGGCACCTGCTCCACCTCAATGGTGGTGATGAGTGCAGGACCCCAAGGCTCAGATTGCTCCCATTTTCCATCTTTATCTCTTTCATTGCAAACTGGAGAAAGACATGGTTAAAAGACAGCAAACCCCCAAAGATTCCAGATGACACCTCTGGAACAGAATAAATGAGAGAATCTGCTAAARTATTTCCAGCAAATCTGGGAAGCACCATTCACCCTGTCATTYCTCTGTATCCTGCCACAAATAAAACAAAGGCTGATGGAAGAATCAAAATTCCAATATATGTTCTTTGATCACTTTGCTTGGCAAGYGTTTTCCTAAAATCAATCTTTCTTGTTGTTCCAGCTTTTCCCTGGTACATATTTTCTGAATTCCAGCTAGGAAATTAGKCAGTATTTCAATTAGGATTCTTTACAGAAAAGACTCCAACTGGTGAATAAATTACTGAAAAAGACAAAAATAATTAAACTCCCTACTGAGTCTGAAATTCTGTTATTATGACTTTTTTTTAATGGGTTAAAAAAAAAACCAAAAACAAAAACAAAAATTTGAACTGTAAGCTTAATTGAGTCAAAACACATTTTATATGTTGGTCATAACCAACTCAAAGTTACAAAGCAAAATTAAAATTAGAGAATACCAGCACCACTTGTCTGTGTTTAAAAAAATAGAGTAAAATTGCACTGAACAATGCTATTGCTCTAGTCAGAGATAGGAGCCAAAAACAAGACAAGGGAATAAATCAACAACAGATTTTTATCCAGAGCTATTTTTCACATTAAAAATGTGAGTCTTTATAAAAAGACTTGGCATAAAACTTTCTGCGAGGGAAAATGCCATCTCCTCATACATATTGGAAAAAAACCCATAGGGGTAAATGTATGAGAAAACTCTCATAACTGAGAACCCACAATGCAAGTGGAAATTGCATTCAATGGACTCAGTTGAAGAAAAGCCTTTATTTGGACAGATTGAAGTGGTTGATCCAAGGAATTAAAAATGACAACCACGACATCAGGTTCCTCTGAATTCTGTACATACCATATCTTACCTGCTCGAATATGGTGCCTATTCAATATATATATATATTAAAAAAAAAAACCAGATGAGGTTTCACATCCTCACATTTTGGTTACACACAGAGATAATAGTTCACAAATAATGAGTGGTAAGCTGCAGAGTGTTTGAACACTTGGATAGTTYCCTGATGAGCCAGAACCTGTCTCAGCCCCTCTGGCCATATCCTAACCCACTCACASGGCTATCATCCTGCCAGCGATCAGGGCCACAAAAGGAAATGAGCTGACCAGAGCAAAGTTCTGGTTATCACGCCTGGACCTCAGAATTCTGCCAATTTCACGGGTAAAGCAGCAACACAGCGTTGCTTTGTCAGAGCTGGCAACGCTCCAAATTGTGGCTTTCCTATATCCAGCTGCTTGCTGAAACCATTTGGTGCCACTAAAAACTGGGATCCAAATTCCTGCTTCAAAGAACATGGATTCTGGGAGGTCATATAGAGGTGAGGATGATATTGGGAGAGGGTGTTCAGGAATACCAATCTGGGGATTTCTCTTCCAGTTCCTTTTCCTTAAAGCTAGGTAAGTTTCTATAGAGATTATGCTTTATGAAAAACACTAAAAAGTATATGTGTATGCACATAAGGAAGTCTCCCTCATTGTGCCCTTTTACAGAGTGCAAGCAGACAATTTTTACAGGAAGAACCATCCCAGCAGGAGATACACTGTCTTGATGCTGCCAAGTGTATCCAGAATAAGGAACTGGTTATATTGGATGCACAACTCTTAAATTGAAATATTTGAGCACAAAAAACAAATTCATACAATCAGAATTTCATCTTCTTCCTTCATATAACATTGATGATGACAGTGGCAACACACAAATAATTTTAAATAACTGCTGCCAATTTGGATTTTTCTTAAGTCGAATCAATTATGATGAAGCCCTTGAGTGGGCTGAGTCAAGTTTCCCATTTTAGTTTTTAAATGAGTTTGATTTAAACCTTAAGCAGTGTACAGCTGTAGGGTAGAATATCCCTAGGGGTACAACTGGTGTCTCCAGACCTGCCCAGGATGTGATTCCCTCCCATTGCTGGATGCAGAGCTAAATGCCAAACACACATCCAGCCGTGCTTTATCCTGTGCTTACATCACACAACGGAGCCCACAGAGCTCAGCACAGCACAACGAGCACCCAAACAATCCTCACCTGAGAAAAAGCTGTGTTCAACCTTCACTGACAGAACCGCCTAATTCAACAATGGGACTTTAAGTTCTGCTCAATGTGTCCCATTAAGTGAGCTCTCAAAGCAGTTCATGAAGAAGGAAAACAAACACACCAGTATTTACATTGCTGTGAGACAGACATTGATCAGTACTTCTGCTAAAACAACACTTGTACGGACCTTGACCGAAGCAAAGCAAGCTTCAAACAAGGAAACAATCATAAGTGTTTTGATAAATGCTTTTGACGATATTTGAGCAACAGTGGAAAAAATTTTTATTACTGCTTCTGAACAAACAATTCCTTTTCTTTCTATAGAAAACACCCAGAAAGGCTCCTCTTACTGCAGGTCCTTTGGAGGAGGCTGTTGGGGAACAATGCTGCAGGCTGTGCCCATTGCATCTCAAGAAACRCCTGCTTTTCTAACATAAAAATTATGGCCTGTATTTAACACTAAAATRTATCAAAAGCAAATCAGGATCAGATGAAAAAGACAGCAACTGTGCKTACACACATATAGAGGCAGCAGCAATCATTCTCACTCAGATATCACTAAAAATCTGATATGACATAAGTTTAACATATTTATAGCAACTTGAKTATAACTAGCTAATAAATTACAAATTTCTTTTTATTAAATGCTTCACTATTCTGCTCCTTCACATCAAGACAACCATTATCCTTGTAATTGCTGTGTTGGATCAGATGGCTTGTGCTTCATTTGCCTTTCTATTAACTTATTTATGGAAGCTGTTGTCATACACTGTAAAATAATTTTACTGAGTAAGATGTTGTGAGGTGCCAACAGAACTTTCACTCTAAGATCTARAAATTAGGAAAGGCTGTGGCACACATTAAAAATCAGAGAAAACTTACTAAAAAAGGCAACAGTCATGGGGCATTACCAAGTCTTTGAACAGTTATATTTTTTCCTAAATAAATTCCTGATAATGGTATGCATACACTCATGTTGTCACCCTAATTGAACAGCATCTGTTAAAGTATTTAGAGCTACATGTTCTATTAATAGACATCAATTCTACAGATGATCATTCTGTGGCTTCCTATAGCACAGTAATATTTTCCATTGAGCATCCTTTACATTTTTCCTTCAGCTAAAATTGGTTTAAAGTGATAAATACAAGTGTCATGAATGTTGTGGGGTTGGGACATTTCTCTGCATCTCTATTTTACCTTTTTAGGCTGGTGGATTGAAATTCTCTGGGATTAGGTCTAACTAAATCTATGGTTTCTTTACCATAGAAGAGAATACTTGGAAATTAACTTTAGGCTGGTATTGCACTGAAATAATGTTAAAGACATTGGGTTATTATTCTCAGTGTCATGATTGCCTGGTTTTGGGATTTTTTTTCTTTTTCTCTGTTTTCTTACTGTCATCTCAGGGGTGGACGCAACAGGAACAAGACAGAGAGGTAACTTTCAAATAGAGCCATGAATTTTCATCAAAATCAAAAATATACTATGGGACTGGATTTTCCATATGTGTGAGGACATAGATTTTATACATCTTTACAGGACTGGAGGGGTTCCACCAGTGCAACTGTAATTCCAATGAAACAATCCCAACAAAATTGGAGCCCCACTGTAGTATGTAACCACACCAACAAAAACCAAGAGTTTTTGACATAAATTCTAAAGCGTGCTAATAAAACAGACTGCTGATCATTGCCAGCAATTTGCTGTATTCTGCTAAAAAGGCACATGGTTAACAGTTCATTTGAGCTGCTGTCAGCAAAATGCACTTCCTTAATTATGAAGCAAACAAAAATTGCAGTTACCCTCCTTTATATCAGAATACAACTYAAAATACTATCAGTATCTCAGGAAAAGGCTCAAGCGGTGCCCCCTCTCAGTCTTTGTGTTCTCTGCTTTTAGGACAGCATATTTCTCATACTAAACATTTCCAGCTCCAGAATGGGGTTGTTTTATTGACACACTCTTCACCTCTCTGAAACAGATTCAGATCCGCTTCCCCGAGCGCCTCTATTGGTACTCCATTGCCTCTTGTGCTTTTCTGACCCGTTCATTCCCTGCCACATAAATGTGTCACAGTCTCATTTTTCTGTGTGTTTAAGGAGGAACAAATTTAACACCTCCGTGAACAGGCAGAAAATGAGGTCTCAGCAGCTGAGGGCAGAGGAAACAGCTGTGTCTGGCTAAGGACTGCTGTKCTGCCGACACAACAGGCGTTTATATCCTTTAGTGTGCCACTGCTAAGGCTTCTCTGCTAACAAATTATCACTGATGATAAAGGAGRGAAACTGACTGACTGCACTACATAAATATATACAAGATCACGTCTCAAATCAAAACTAGAATGAATACATTAAAAATGTATTCTACCTAAAATAGACTTTAAATCCATTCTACAGTAGGCTTCTCCTGGTACTCAGGTTTTGTTACGGAATTCATTTGAATGTTACAAAAAAGGTTTTGATAGAGTAAAAGAAGCATTTCCTAAGTAATTATTTTCTGGGGGTAAGAATTAAAAAAACCCCAAACTGTTTCAGGGTGGGTTTAGTATGAGCRTCTCCAACAGACATATCTAAAATAYTCATTTACAAGAAATTAGGATTTCCACACAAAACAGGAAATTTTTCTTCACTACAAGAATTAAATGCTATGCAATTAGCACAATACCTCCATTTAAGGTTTTCTGATAGGCCAAAATACTTCCTTGTTTGGAACTGTAGGTATGAACTGGCAAGTATAAAGATCTTATTTGATAATTTCTGAATTACTCTCATCATAGCAGTCCAACCATTATTGACTTTACACCACTCTAGCTTCCACCTTACCCTGTAAGATGAAGTCAGGAAGTGTGGCATAGTGCAGCCCTTTACCCTTCACTAACTGGAATGGGGTSGAAATACTTCATTAAAGACTTCACTGCAAGCAAAATTTGTCCATGGCTCAACAAAATAAAGAGAAGAGGGGTCTATGTGGATTCGATTTATTTCTATTTTAAAAGTTTCCTAGGAGARTARTTAACTGCTTCACAGGCAAATGTTYRCAAAGGACACAGAAATACAGAWGGAAAATGTCAAARGATGGGYTTTTGACCAAAAACCAAAAGATATTCACAAGTGTTGTCCAGAGATTAAGACAAGATACTTTAGGATTGAAGAAATACCAATTTCATTTTGGGAAGTTAATTATTTTTAAACGTGTTTACAATYCAAAATTATGAAACCTGGAAAAAATTTCCCCCATGCTGGTGCTGGTTTCTATCATCTGAGCTAGGATGAAGAACTTCCGTTCAGTGGAAAATTAGTCAGGGAGCCAGAGGGGAAATTAAAAGAAAAAAAATAAAGAACAGGGTTTACTGCTGAAGCCTAAGGCTGTGACATGAAATATATCTCAAAACCAGTTACCTGTAAAATTCTGATTTAGATTTACATTTTTGTCTTACATTCACTGCATTCTTTCTTTGGATTACCAATTATTTTATCCATGCTGGCTTGTCTTTACCCTGAGCCTCTGTTTTTTTCAGAAAGTGAACAAAAAAAAAAAAAAAAAAAAAAAAAAAAAAAAAAAAAAACCAACAAAGAGTTGGAAAAGAATGTAATAATGTTAAACACGAAATAAGATTAAGATGACAATTTATGGCAGTACTTTAGAAAAACTGCCTTATTCATAAATACAGTTTTCCATGTTGTTTTTCCCTTGAGGGATAACTGGAAAAATAAAACTGTTACTCAAGAGCACCGTGGTCCACTAAAGCACAGTGAGCTTGCAGGCAGGAAAATCTCATTTCAGGTGCTCCTGTAACACACTGCGTTCTAATTCTGGCCRTGACCTTTACCTGCAGCAAATCAATGCAGCTGTTTTTCCTGGGTCTATCTKGCAAGATTTTATTTTAAACCTGTAYTGGGGCAGCCTCATGCTGTTTGTTCACAAAGGACCAAGCTCAACGAGTTTTGATCTCTTGCGGGACCRTCAAAGTGCTGTGGTGCTACAGAGCAGTACAAAAAGCTTTGTTTTGTGGGTGTAAATACAGCCAGAACCAATATTCCACACTCATCTCATTGGGGGAACAGCTGGAAGGAAGCAACAAACTGGGTCTCAGAGASTGGAGTTGTTTAGCTTAACAGAAATAGGGATGCCTGGAGAAAACACCACAACTCAAATAAATGTTTAAAAATAACTTTGATAAGTTCCCTTATTTTGGTAAAATCTCTGTGATGATCACACACAGTGTTGATTTCCTTGCTCACATATTAACTATGAGAAAGTTTGTTATTCCATGTGATATGGAGAAAAACTGTTTCCAGTGAGGAAAAACTGTTCCAAGCTCACTCATTCTTCTCTGTCCACGTGACAAAAATAAAAGCAACAGTCAATTACTGTGCAAAACCCAGGAACCCATAACTGTATGCTCTTCACAAACTATTTACACAGGTTTATTTTCTGTTACCTCCCCTCCTTCAAATTTAGAAATAAATTTAAACATTTTTAAATGAAAATGGYAAAATCAGTTTAGTCTTCTATTCTGAGAATATTGCTAAGATTTGTCTTTAATTTATTKCTGTCTCTGAATACACAGGATCATTGAGTTATTTCAGCTGCCTAAAATTAATGAGCCAACACCAGAATTTGAGGAGACRGTAAAAAACCTCTAATGTTCTGAATCAAGATTTTGAGATTTACTTGTGAGAAGAAACATAACCACTGGATTTGAATTAAGTTTTCCATCTCCAGTGACAAAGGATTTATTAGTGCCAATCTCTACCAAATTTAAACAGATACATCGCAGTTCTTCTAAACTGGGGATTTCGCTTAGCATTTAACACAAGGCATTTGAAACAAATAAAACAAAGAAATTAATAATAAAATAAATAAAATAAATAAATCCAGATCCTCTATTTGGAATATCCCATGTGAAGCAGCTGAAACCCTAAGTAGCCAGCATGAGGACATTCATCTCGCAGCCCCTGCCATCCCATGGCTCCTCCCTGACACTGACGGAACTGTGTCCCAAAGCTGCCCCAGTCAGCACTTTGCAGGGGCTGCTGCCCCTGGAGATGCTGCTGGAACAACACTGAATTATTTAGCGCTCATTGYAGCTCAGCAAGTACAAGCAGGAGCAGTCAGCATCCTCCTGGCCTTTGACTGAAGGCTGYGCTGCCTTTTGCATACCCGATTTCCTCGCACTGGGCTAACAGAGGGACACAAGGAGGCTGTTCCCTGTGCTGCTCCACATTGCCATGGCCTCAGCCCTCTGTCACTGCCTTTCAGAATATTTTATAGAGGGCTGCTGCTTCCCCCATA